>NC_089781.1:70411926-70439426 GCF_040412425.1 Macrobrachium rosenbergii | reverse complement strand
TTACTCAGCATTTTATAGTTACTTCCATATTATTCGATTATTAACTGAATGCTTTCAGAAAAGCGCCCTGCGGGTGTGCTGATGCAAGGTCGTCTGCACTGGATATCTTCTCACCCAGTAAAGAAAAGTTTAATGACAGTTAGATAAGGAAAGTATTTGTGAGTAGGGAAACACTCTAACGCGAAATGGAAACGATTCAGCACCCGACCACATGGGAAAAATATGACTGCACTTCATGACAGGTGTCTGTCTTACGATATTGCTAAGTACTTTCGCACTTTCCAGCATGTACGAAGATCCTGTCAAGTGAACACGAACATCCACGGCACAGCAATTAAATTAGATCTATTACTTGTAGCCTATGTTATAAAAGAGGTAATAAGTACGAAACTCACAGCAGTCGATACAAAGAAGCCATTATTTACGAAAAGTATTACGAAGGCGATTTAGTAGAGAATGTCATACAGTTATTATGTCCATAAAGAAGAGTTCATGCTTAAGCGCAATGATGTTGGTGATAATAATTATTCAACGCAGTGACTTTGTATGATTGTTTTTTTTTTTTTTGAAAGATTATTCTTAAAGCTATCACTGTTTACATACCTACTATTTTTATGACTAAATGCAACTAATCCTTGTCCACACATGCAACATTGTGAGTGTTTTTCAAGAAGTCTGAGAACTAATATGTTGTAGCCTTCCGCTAATTACTGCCCTATGTATACATGCAACCTCCTCTTCACCAAAAAGAAAGCTATAAATTGAACAAAATGAAACGGAACATCAGTAACCTAAACCTTACTGATATGCCTCCCGAACCTGGACTACATTCGTCTTGAGCACAACACATTAGGAAAGAATCAGCGAAAATTGAAATTAAAAAGCATACTGAATAAAAATCTTCTGGTATGATTTCTTCTCTGTTTCTAATTCTGTGGTGATTAATGCGTTTAGGTTCAACAAGCGAATGCGATTAAATCCCCGTTTAGAAACATGTGACATATAAGATCTTAAGAAATAAGGTTACTAATAAAAGACTTGTAAAAACAAGAAAATATTCCATGTAATAAAAGGAGAATTCCTTTAACAGGCAGCAAAAATTGTAACGATACGATGAAGCGTGGAAGGTCACTAAAGGTTGGAATGGCATGACCTACCGTGCAAGTTGTGAGCGAGTATTTGGCAGGACTTTGGATTGTATGAAAATGTCATAAAAAAGTCTAATTTATAACAGATAAAAGAAATTAGTACGTTACTCGAAAGTAGAAGAAATTAGTTCATCGAAAGTAGACCCACAAACACATTTTTATCCCGCTTTAAATTCCGGGTTGTGCAGATTTTCGATAAGGTAAACGACCTGGTCATCATGTCAGCATATTCATAGTTAGGGAATGGCGTAGGATCAGTTTTATTCTCATCATCATTTTAAGCCTTGTTTAATTTTTTTCTTTGTTTACCTCATTTAGAAACATTAAAACGCCACTCTGATAGTTCGCGTAATTTTTTTTTCAAATTATGTTATATTGTAAAACTGCCTTAAAATGTCTTTTTATTATTGACTATAATGATTTCTTAGTACTTGCAAACACTTTTTTTTTAACTTTTACGAAAAATCCAGTACTCAAATAAGACTGGTTACTCTGACAGAGCCTTAAATATAACCTGCACCCCGCATGCGCACGCCAAAAACACGCACATACACAAATTTACTGAGGATACAATTTTCCAGACGTCTTCCCTCACTGCACAGTCTTGTTCTGACATTTGCGCTGAATCTCTATCGCTCTTTGTTCGCCTGTCAGCCGAGACCTCGAGAGTATATCTGAATACGAGATGCTTTTAACATTTATATTCAATCCATCGGAGACAAAACAATGTCCATTGAATTTCTGTTGTGTCGTCCATTTATTAGTTTCGATGCTGCCTGCTGAAAAAGTAATTCATCTTCTTAACACACACACACACACACACACACACACACACATATATATATATATATATATATATATATATATATATATATATATATATATATATATATATATATATATATATATATATATATATATGACTCTGCTCCATCTATTTATATGTATATATGTGTGTGTGTTTTACAGCATCACAAGGATCGCATGACCAAATATACTGCAAGAGCCATCGGTAAAATATATAGCGAATATACACCTCTTTATGGTACAGTACAGTACTGCACAAAGAAGCGTATATAAAATACAAAAGCCAGGGAACTGGTGAATGTGGGCTAGTTAGTGGGTGACAAGAGTACTGATATGCAATGTGAAATAATGACGTTGGTTAGATTCCCATCAGCGTAGTTTTTCCCATGTACACATTCCATATTTTTGACACCTACCTACTGTTCACATTCGCCTGATGTCAGAAATGATGTAGTGTTAATCGAAATGAATGGATTTTGTGTTGTGTATTTATAAACCTTCTAAAATGTATGAAACACATTTATTGTAGATGAAAATAGAAAGAAATCCATGTGTTTGCACATATGCTCCCATACACACAAATGAGCTCACACACACCACACACACACACACGCACACACATACACATACACACCTATACACTATATGTGTGTGTGAATGTGCGTATGTGCATGCTTGTGTGTGTAGATAATTTCACAAAATTTCACGGACATCTTTCTATAACTTTCGAAATCTAGTGTTCTGATAGGTTACCAAACATGCAAACTACTAAATACAAGCACGTGAACATAAATTTTAATTCTGTATTTCATTGCTCTCTCTTCCTCTTTTAATTCTGTATTTCATTGCTCTCTCTTCCTCTCTTTCTTTCTGTCACACACACTTTTCCTTCCTGTCCTTTGGGGCTGACTTTGGCATTCTCTTGTTATCACTGTGTGCTGATGACTTGGTCTTTGTCATCTTCCTCTTCTTTCATCATCTTCGTCCTTCAAGATCCTTGTAGCTTTCGTCTGCGTAAAATCTTCCATTTTTATCAGCTTCGGTGCATCTTTCTTCATTTTTTGAATCTCACTCTTCATTATCTGGTTAACAAGACACAGTTTACTCAGAGTGACAGTATTTTCTTTCCTTTTATAATCTCAGTCTCTATGCTTCTGACTTCTGCAAAGCAATCACATCGTCGCCCTGCCCCCACCTTCTTTGAAAGGAAAGGTAACTCAAGGAATAGACAAATGCCAACGTATAAAGCATAATTAGTACGAGCTAATTCATTTCTTTTTATCGTATGCAATTAAAAACATTATTTTTGAGGATGTGCGCTGCTACAGTAACCGCGGAAAGCTAACTGAATTTAGATATCTTTAGGCTTAAAAGTGTTAACATGTTTATACAACCGAAACAAATATAAATTTTATATACGTATATGTGATTTGCATAGTATGGAGATATCGATTGCTTATCAACACCATTTTCCTCTCATTTCTATTGAATAACATGAAACAAACTATGAGCTTTATAGCGCGGAACGTTAGTTATTGCTTTACGAGTGACTAAATTCAGATAATAATCATGCGTAATTTCGTTCTTCTTCAGCAGAAGAGAATAGCTTCAGCCGACTGACATGCGCGCGACGCTCTGACGAGTGTTTTTTGTTTCTGCTATGAGACTTCCCTCAATACGATGCCACACCTCTCCTTATCATTCTCTATCTCAGAAGTGCGTGCGGTTGTATGTGCGCAGGCCCATTAGCGAGGCGCTCTCTTGAAAAATTGTGTATTTGGGTGCGATTCTCTATCTCAGAAGTGCGTGCGGTTTTATGTGCGCAGGCCCATTAGCTAGGCGCTCTCTTGAAAAATTGTGTATTTGGTGCGAATGTTAAACTGAATGTCATGATACGGTATTAATACCCTAACTGATATCCAATGATTTATACAGCATGTGTCTTATAGTTCAATATAACCAAGAATTTTTATCTTTATGTTGATTACAGTATTTCTCCGAAAGCCTACCTTTATTCTTTCAGTTTAAAAGTTATATGCAGTTCCTCATCTCCTCAATTACTAATTTAATTTATCGTTTTACACTGCGGAAAAGATACTTTTGGCAGGAAATTTATCAAATAATCTACTTAATCTACTATATTTGTATGGTCATAATCAGCAGCTGTAGTTCCCTTTCTTTGGAAAAAAAAAAATACAAAAATGAATCTATTAACGAACCAAAAACTTTAATTACAAAGAACAAATAGTAAGCCAGGAAATTACGCAGATGCTTTGCCATTTATTCTTTCGTAATATAATTAACCTGTTTTTTCTTTTAGGCGGAATTTGATATGTCACAAATTTTATAAAACAGATGATGATTTTTTTTTATAAAACACTCGTTTTTAACAGAAATAAATCTGCAGGAAAGAGGAAGGTAGGCCAAACTCTAAATGGATGTACGGCGGGAAGAATGTAATTTGCGAGGAATCTTTGATATTGTCTTCATCTTGAAACTATGGAAAAGCTGTAAGATATTTGAGCTGTGACGAACGTCAAACTTTCTAGTCCATTTAACTAGTTTCTTGCAGTTCTTTCCGGAGATTAGTCACTCTAAATTGCTAACTATGGCATTACTATATTGACGGTATTTATCCAATCTCTTGATCATAATCTGTTAGCTCATACTGGTTATTCACGAAATGAGCATCGTTTTTTTTCATTTTTTTAGGCATTATACATATTTCTGCCTCTTAACTAGTGGCACAAAGAGATTTGATATAGACCATCGACGGGTATCTTTATTTGTCAATTTTTTCTTAAG
This sequence comes from Macrobrachium rosenbergii, assembly GCF_040412425.1. Taxonomy (NCBI): domain Eukaryota; kingdom Metazoa; phylum Arthropoda; class Malacostraca; order Decapoda; family Palaemonidae; genus Macrobrachium; species Macrobrachium rosenbergii. Next base: position 70,434,666 of record NC_089781.1, on the reverse strand, counting down.
TTCCTGATCCCTTTCCTGCAGAGAGCGACCAGATTTGTGAACAGCAGCACCAATGTGCAGTAAATGAGCATGCTGTCAGACTTCAGTTCCAGAGGTCTTTTATTCTCACACCGTTGAACTGAGGATCAGTCTCCTGAGGATGTTTGAAAAGCATTACTACTGTAAAACTATTCATCTTGTATTTTAATCATTTATTTATATTTCTGTCTATTTATCTATTAATTTTTTTATTTATTTTTTCTAATAACTGATCACTTCCTTCTGTATTTCCTTTTATCTTCTATAACTCCTTTCAAATGAACAGCATATTCTTTGGAAGCTTGAATTTCAAGTCTATTGCCCTGTAGGCTAGTTTCATATGATTAAGGGGTTTACCTTCTGAATAATAATTTAATAATATACCGTTATGTAAATAAAAAAACTTTATACGTTCTGTATACACACACACACACACACACACACACACACACACACACACACACACATATATATATATATATATATATATATATATATATATATATATATATATATATATATATATATATTATAAAGAAGAGAGAGAGAGAGAGAGAGAGAGAGAGAGAGAGAGAAACCCGACTGTCAGTCAAGACGCAGATTTAGCGAATTTAGCTTTTGTTTTATCATCTGTTTCTTGGCTAGATCACAAGTTCCTCGTTGGCCTGGTCGGTACCGTTCTCGGCTAGCACTCTGCAGGGCCCGAGTTCGAATCTCCGGCAGGCCAATGAAGAGTTAGAGGAATTTATTTTCTGGTGATAGAAATTAATTTCTCGGTGTAATGTGGTTCGATTCCACAGTGTTGTAGGTCCTGTTGCCATGTAACCAGTTGGTTCATAGCCACGTAAAATAAGTCTAATCCTTCGGGCCAGCCCTAGGAGAGCTGTTAATCAGCTCGGTGGTCTGGTTAAACTAAGGTATACTTTGGCTAGGTCACTGGTTGTAATGCACTAAGTAGTTTATTATTATTATTTTTAATTATAATATCATATAATAGTAATGATAATAGTACTAGTAATAATAATAGTTTGGGTAATATCATTTTGTTATGACCTTTGAACATCTCGATATTCTCACACTGCTGGGTGAATTTGAATGGGAAATATATGAAGTCACTCATACTTTTCAGGTGGTATACGAATGCACGTTAGTCTCGACTGCGCTGCTGGTCAACCACCATTAATTATGTCTTCGTCCGCAGGTTGTACCGGAAGGGATCAGATCCCATGAAAAAAGTAATTTCTTTTCCAGTCTTTCGCATAACTTTCCTTAAACTGGCGATCATCACCCCTTTCAGAAACTACTAATTCTAGCTGATTGTGTAGGTTTGGTCTCCTTAACTGCGGGGCCACGTTCTAAAGGCTGAAGGACAACATTCTCGGAGATAGCCACGTAAACCATTTCACAACGGTACTCTACTTAGCTTGAGCGATACACCCTGACCAGACCCGATAAATGCACCATCGGAGCATCCTTCACCGAATTCTTGGTTCATCGAGTATCGCCAAGGGGCTCGTCCAGGACCACTGAGAAACAAGGCCTGTTGGATATGACATCATGACGTGATGGCGTCGACCAGGTGGTCCCAAGCTGGCGACTCTTCCTCTCTCGAGCTTCGTTCCCGTACATCATTTGCATACGAGGTTTTTTCGTGGTTCTGTTATTTTATTTTTGAACTGGACCATAAAACTTATATGGCATAATGAAGGAGCGTGCCATGGATACATCTTGTGTCTTTTATTGGACGAACTTACTATGGTAAGTAGATAAACTCAACAATAGTGATAGTAAATATATATATTTTTCTTGTTGTTTCACTGCACTTCATCGTTGTGCAAGCTTTGGCTTTGCTGGGAGTCAGCACTTCATCTTCATTCTGGATTATTTGTAGCAAGTAGGTCATTGTGGCGATCGGTGTGTGACTCCAGTTAATAGCATTAATCAATCATCCTGCTAAGCTTTCTTAAGCAGACCTTATGGAAATTGCAAATTTTGATCGAAGTGCTTCATTGGGTGAATATCCCGTACTTTCCGGCATACTGATCAGTTGCTAGGTGATTTGTGGCATCAGTGGTGCACGAGCAAGACCCTGTCACAAAAATTAATTAAAGAGATCGTCGCCTTTCCCGAGATAATATTCGGTCAACAAATGGTTGAACAAATTCATCAGTCATTTGAGCACTGAACGCTCATGATCAATGACTGATGAATTGCAACAAATGTGACGACAATCTAGTGGTAGGAGTGCTATCGTGCACCACTGCTGCTAACAGCAATCCTTCTCTGAAAGCCAGAGATATTCGCAATGAACGCTCGTCAAAATTTGCAAGGTCTGCTTAAGCTTGGCAGGGAGTGATTAACTGAGGTCAAGCGTTGACATGACCTGCTTGCTACAACAATTCAGAAAATGTGAAGATGGTGCGACTCCCAGCAAACCTGATATGTGATGAGAGTACACAGAAGCTGGCAAGAAAAGCTGCTGTGTTTACCTGCTGGCATGAGACACAGTGCTGGCTGTTTGTCGGCACATTCTAGGCTTTGCCATTTGTAATGCCCATGAGCGGAGGATCCCATTATTCTGCATCCTTTAGGACATGGCTGAGCAATGTTTTAGTATACTAGTCATGCCTTTGAACTGGCAAAGTTCTGATTGACTTGTGAGGACTAGGGGCTACTATATGAGGATGTGACAAGGCACAAATATGGCATCCATAATCGGCGCAACTATCTTCAAATGCCTATGAAGATCACGATTTTACGTAAATCTTTACCTTTATCTTGCTTTCTAATAAACTCGGGATGAAATATTTCACTCCAGGGAATGAAAATATTTCATCGAATTTATTAAAGCAAGAGAAAAATAAAATTTACAAATAAACACAGTGATAATACTTAACTATACAGACACAACAGGCACTACTATTAATAGACAAAAATGGCAACTACAACAGATTGAAATGAAAATCAGTAAGTAGGCTAAGAAAAAATATGAGAGAAAATAAGAAAAAGCGGCTGCAAATACGTAACGATGATAATGTTGTTAATCATATATAATGGAATAATTTCAACTTGTTCAATATTCCCAGAAACCGATATAACTTAAATCATACGATTTCAAGAAAAAATGTTGCTGTATCTTCAATACTTTTCCCATGTCAACATTTCGCCTTCACTGACAACAAGGTATGGTTTTTCGTTGTCGCTGACTTGCATGTCATTTCGCAGGGATAACTGGGCTGTGTACTCCCAATAGCAACAACTACTTGAAACTACTGATAGAAGACAACATGACTCTTTGCGGGCACGTTGACATTCACTGCCATGAAATCATTGAATATTCAGAATATTCAGAACTCTTTACACGTAATGCAGTCTAAAGAAATTTGCTATGAACAAAACTGAAAAACACACTACGTACATGCTGAACACATCTGTCTATCTGTCTGCTATGTAGCAGCATGTATATATATACATGATAATTTTGTCACTAGTATACGCAGCATTTTCACGTTCAAGCCTGTCGATCAAAAAATACTGATCAACTGGTACATTGAGGACCACCGTCAATTGAGAAATTTTAGGATAAGTGCTCTTGGCATCTGTCGGAAATTCGGGCGTTGTATTTAATGGCAGCATTTACTGCAACTGGAAGATCCAATCGGCCAAAAATTGACGCCGTATAGCCAACAGAGTCATGCAAACTAAACTGTCAGCTTTTGCTGAGGTCAGAAGAAGATCGTGGGGTTTACTGCTCTAAACACCTGCTACGGCTCGGAAGGCTGTACTTTAGAATCAAGCGAGGCTTCAGAAGAAGAACAGCGCAGTGGAAGACGCTATACGAAAATGATGATGACGTAATGCGATGCTGAAACGCTATATAATGACTATGTTTATACTCGGCTTGCTATTTAATATAATGTAACTTAAGATTAGGGTGCAAATTTTTAATAATATCTGGCACAGACTAAAGTGAAGAGCAGTGAAAATATCACTGAAATTGCCGACACCCACTATATTTATTTTATGCTGTAACGAACTGACTATGGAGAGTGAGTAATCTAAAGCTAAGCAACTGTATTTGTTTAACAAATAACTTCAGAGATAAATGAAGAATCGCAAAGTTTAAATTTTACGAATATCAAAGAGAGAAAATAATCTTCGGTAAGTATGACGACCTGAGGAATATTTCCATTTAATTTTCTGAAGCTTTAACGCTATAAAAAAGAGGAGGCTGTGTTTATGAGCTGAGATAACATTTCATTTGATGACAATTTCTATATAGGCGGCTTTAACTCTGTAAAAATTTCGACTGTTTGATGAAACGAAGACTCTAACATGAAGAAAATACGGCATATAACCGTGCCGGCAAATATGCTGAAAATGCACGAGCCCCTGGCACAAAATAAGTACCTGAGAATGAAGATTCTTTAACTGACCTGTTGCTTTTCACGAAGATATCCCTGCTGAAGTACTTATTTATGAGCACTGTTTGGCTCTTTTGAAGCAGCAACGTGCCTGTTGTGTCGATTTGCTTAGTATTCGATCATTGTCTGGGTATCGATTCCCGTGCCATGTTTTACGTAGCACAAACAACGAAAACCTCTGAGAATGGCAGTAATAAACAACTACTTCTATTAACACCTTTGCGCAACTCACATCTTTTACGATGCGAAATGAACGCTCTCTGTGCGGCATGTGAAACGTTCGGCTGAAATACACCACAGCCTCCTGAGCCCTGTCTTTGCAGCAAAAATGAACGAATAACTATCAGGTCTTGCGCTAAACCCCTGCTTGACTTTCATTTGCTCTGTACTAGCAAATAACTCAAGCAGGCTGATATGACTGAAGTGAGGAAAGCGTGTTCTGTGTTTGAACAGAGATTGAAATCAGATTGTCATCGGCCATGCGTGAAAACTACGAGCAAGTCTGATTGCTTCAATAATGAAATAAAACGTTAAGTAACACGAATAATTTAAAGCGATGGCATCAATGAGCACATTTGTGTAGAGAGCAGAGCGTTCTGTAATTACCTGTGTCGAAATGAAGGAAATGGTACCATCCGGCGAATGAGCACTCACGTCAGACTATGAGTCACTGAGTCGAGAAGAAGAGAGAAGGAGAGAGAGAGAGAGAAGAAGAGAAAGAAAATTTAACCGGAGTAAAGCACCTCGAATTTTGTTTGTGACATTTGTTCTTACAATTTTCGGTCTTTATGACGTAGTTTTATTATATGACTTTGATAGAGAAAACACAAGAATATATCTTCCTTTCAATGAAATTGCAATTACAGGTATTATGTGGAAGTAAATATAAATAAATGTGCGTTCAAATGGAGAAAGCCACACAAACAAACGACCTCGTACGTAAGTGAGTTTGTGTGATTGGAGAAAATAAAGTAACACATTTCTGTACACACATATATAAATAAATAAATATATATATATGCTGCTGTATATGCTGTATATGTATATATATATAAAACCTTGTTGACCTCACTACACTCTATTATTGTAGATTATATATATATATATATATGTATATGTATATATATATATGTATAACACTATATATATATATATATATATATATATATATATATATATATATATATATATATAACATCTTATTTGGTCCTTTGCTCTATTGTGTAATTAATACGGCTTTTATGCGATCAATCCGTGAAAATATACTGGAGAGCATTTTGAGCTTTAAGACGTAATGAGCTAGTAAGCAAAAGTTTCTTTCAGCACAATCGAATTTTAGCACGGCATGTAATCACCGAAAATAGACTATTTTCGATGATCTCATTACAATACAGACATGGCCTCAAACCTAACAATATGCTATCGTGCCAGATACACGATATAACCCAATTACAACATAAATAAAATAAAAACTACTGAGGGCTGCAGACGCAATTGCTACGTTTATGATGAGGAGTGAATGATCAGCATATGTTGCAGCCCTGCTTTCATTGAACCCTATCTGAGGAGCAGCATTGCTTCCGGCTATGTCTTTTGCAGGAGCATGAAAGGAATATGTGCACAAGCGTGCTGAAAGGCAGGTACTACAATCGTTCATTTGGGAGCACGGTATTTCGTACCTTGTCTGGGGCCTCTGTTAACTCTTCTGCCTACACACACGCTCACTCTCTCTCTGTATCCAGTACATTCATGTCTGCAACTATGAGCCTGCCACCGCACACACACACACACGCACATATATGTATATATATATGCTGTATAAACCTGAGTAGCAAACTGCAGAAACAACACGCTTTACGATGAAGGGTGAATTCTTCAACTTTGTAAAATCTACCTGAATCCGACTGGGGGGGTGTTATTCGAGGAGCTTCTCGATAAGCACAATCAGTTTAGTTTAACCATTCATTACTGAATGAGTTCGATTACGACCAGGAGGACGGGATTCTACTCGTGTTCCCAAACCTTTGCATTAAACTGTGTTAAATCGAAATGTCGATAATGCGTACAACTACTGCAAAATGAGGAGTAGCTCTCTGGCAACCTGGTTTAACGAATCGATAACTGCGAGCAACGGAAGTGATTCAACAACTGAAATCGACTTGAATTACAACAAGCAGGTATTACAGATAGGCAGTGATCTGACCTTCTGGTAGGCGTTTCTAGAAGGATACCCGATGGTCTGCAGATCTGAATAATTCATACTGTAATGTTTTCTTTATATATCATATTTCACAGGCTACTTATAAAAGAGAGTGGCTTCTTTTCTAAGTATACCATTCTGTCTTCTTTTACACAACAATGGTGATTTTATACTCCTTTTCATTATATATGCTCCAGAGAAGGCACCACAAATCGCCAAAACGGTGTTCGAAATGCAAACGTCTTTAACTCTTGTAAATAAAAAGCAATGACATAATATTCTGCGTGCGATGGCATTCTCTGGTGCTAATGAACTTTAGCCTGAAGTGTAAAACTACAGAGCAAGTAAACGAAAGACAAGAAGCGTTGAAATTCACGTAGTGATTCGAATGGTCTCTGATGCATCTGCAATGGTGATTTCAATACCTTATCGGCTTTACGGCTAATTTACGGGTCTATTTAGCTTGTCAATTTCATTTCGACATCTCTACAAGAATTCATACGAAAAGACACACGCAAACAAACTGGACCTTTCACAATAATCTCGAATAACAGGATCATCAATATCTATAAACCAACGAAGCTATATTCACTGAAAGGATTATGAAATTTGAGAGGTAATAACATAGGTCACGAAACCTTAAATTCACGAGCATACCTGTGTTTAAATGCGTTCATTATAAGTCAGGTCAGCATGGTAAGATGGTAACACGCAAACGAACCACCCGAATGAACGACACTCACGATGATATAAACTGTACGGCATGGATTTCTCTAAACTTTGTAGATTTCGAAAGTGTTTCTCGAAGTATTTCCGTGAACTGCTAGAAACGTCAAATATAATATGAAATCGTTTTTAAACCGACAGCACTGAAATAACAAAGCGTAAAACACTGCTTGCACCCGTAACTAATGCGTCTGTGAGCTTGAGCCGCCTCGGAAATAATCTTAGATATGATGGTACGCTGATGTTATCTTCAGAGAAAGTGACATTACCGAGCTGTCAAGAAACAGGTAACGACGAGGGCAGGTGTGGTCATGAAAGAAGTTTAACTCGTGAAACGGAAAGCTTATAACGGAGAAACATTTTCTATTTTGTCTCAAACTTTCACTCCTTTCAAATGGTATTGTGCGTTAAATGCAATTTTTAGGAATACCAAGAACCCTGCCGGTAAAGTACTAAAACACCTACTCTTGAGGATATATTAATCTTACGCCGCCGATTCGACAGTTTTACGCAGACGATGTTGTTTTGCGTAGTATTTAAATATTCAGAACGACAATAACTGTACTAGCTCTGCAGGAACATCCGAGGAATCGGTGAGAAAATTCAAAATTTTTACCGATTACCTAAGGTGAAACAGTATTTTCGGTGGCAGGAAGAAAAGGAAATTTCATCAACACGGACTCTGCATAGCCAAAACACACGCAACATATATATATATATATATATATATATATATATATATATATATATATGCATATATATATATATATATATAAATTTTTTACTAAAAGTAATGTAATGACCTGAAAGAACTCACAGAGAAAACAGTAATGCCAACTTCCTCTTAGAAATCAAGAAGTGAAAATCTGACTGGTGAAGGAAGAAGAAATCTGTTGAGATAATTTCCAGTATGAGAGAAGAGGAGAGTAGTGAAAGGTAGAAAACTGGAGGTAATGAGTAACGAAACACCTGTGAAAAGATAGATCAATTTATTTTGGTCTGAGCTTGGCGGGTGAGCAGGAAAGGTGAAGAAAGACAGCTGAATCGCGATGCATCAATATATGTGATCGACATACTAGCATGTCTCAACAATGAACCAGCTGGTAAAGAGACAAACGTGGCGTATTTTATCTCACATTTCTCAGGGATGACACTCGTTCTCCAGACAGGCAAATCGGCCCTGGGATGAAATCGCACTGTGTCACATAAACTAAATGTTCACCACTGCGTTGACCATAAAGTAACAGTTGGTGCAGCCTCAGTCAGCCTGTCCTGAGCTATCGAGGAAACTGTCGTTTAGCCCAATTACGGTATCTGAGCTCCTAAGACTGATCTGAAATTTCACAGCACAGACTATCTCCACAATACTGTGCATTTATGAGCAATGAATGATAACTATTAAAGTTAAAAAGCACTGAAGCTTGTTGATAGTCTGTGCTACCGAATGTTTGGTAACTAACTGCCGCATCTATTTTACTGTCGACCTAAATCCTTTCAACTGTCACAATCTTATTTATAATTGATAACATATCGGGTCCCAGCACATGCCTCATGGTATTCGGTAAGGTAATTCGCCACAACTTCCACCGAAGTCCTGACACGGCTTGCTATTTTATTGAATATTGTTATGTGACACTCCGTAATCTTACAAAGAAGATTATTATGCACCTCTGCGTGATTGAGAACATGTTCACATAATGGCTGTCCTAATTATCTCGAGCATCATAGCTTTACGAAAATGAAGAGAGAGAGAAGAGAAGAGAGAGAGAGAGAGCACTAAGGACTTTATTTTGAAAGTTGCGTAACACAATTCCGAATAACTTGGAAGACTAAGGTCAAGGCCGTTACTAAGCTCGTGGAATAGAAGGCCATTGCAGAGTGCGCTCACCAAATGCTAAGTCCCTGACATAATAGGTCGGAAGAATTCTAAAACAACACCGAGATCGCAGTCCAATGGCGAAAATGAGGGCTATTTCGGAAGATAGCAGTGCCATGCATACTCTCCATGAGGCAGTTTTAGCATCTCTGGGAATAAAAAGATAATCTTACCGTTTTAGCATCTTCAGGAAGAAGAAGACTGGATAAAATAATTATTATATCCTTTATTCAGCCGTGTGTAGTACTAAGCTCTGTTACATAACATGGGTTACATTGACGATCATTGTGAAAACCGGACCACTGAAATTGTTTTGGTTTTAGTTTATGCATATATATAATAAAAAATTAAGTACTTGAGTAGGTGGGTGACTGTGGTAGTCACAACTAAGTGGAAATGCGCAGGGATTAACAATCCTATTAAAAGACTAGTTGAAAATTGGAAGGTAACACGTGTAGGCGCCCTCCCAGCGCTCTCTCTCTCTCCCCACCACACACACACACACACACACACACACACACATATATATATATATATATATATATATATATATATATATATATATATATGTGTATGTACTATGAACATTAATACAGAAGTATGTATAAGGGTGTATATATGTACGTATGTGTGATTTTAACATAGCTGGCTCAAACGTATACAGATAATGCGGCTGCTCAATGTGCAGTAAGAACAAAAAAAAAAAAAAATGAAAGGTGTCTTAGAGTCTATAGTTATTTCAAGCAAAGTGAGTTTAATTATGAACCTTTCTCTGTGTTATGTAAAAATTTATATAATGATGCTACTGTTCCTTAAACACTAAAATGGATGATATGAAAAGGATTTTTTCGAGTCATGAAACTGAATATAATAATGTTGTGACACAAAAAACAAATTAGATATGAATCTATCTTATATTATTAAGGAAATCACATTAAAATACTGGACGATATTCTCTGGATGGAATATTCTAATTAAAGTGGTTGTGAAGATAATAGTATGCATGGAATTAAAAGGTCACAATAGTTAAATGGAGGGAGGCAGGAATAACGATGACGTGAAACCTTTTCTCCAGATATAAAATAAATGACTTCAAGCTACGTTCGAGCAATAAATACCTAATGTAAATAAATAATTACAAGAACTCATATAATGAAAATGAAGCCTGCCACACGAATGGTGATAATAGAGCAACCAAGTGAAGTTTATGTTCATTAAAAGCGTTTTGTCCCATGTGTAAAATTGTAAGATTCTAAAATATATAGCCTAAATATCATAATGGAATATCGGTGAGTGAAAACTAAGATGCTACAATAATCACTGCATCAAAATGGAAAAAATATAGCTTTGCCTCAAAGTCAAAATGATTAGTGTGGCATACTTAAAACATAAAAGTAAAATGCAGTGATAAAGCATGTCTGTAAAAGAAAGAAAAACAATAAATTAAATGTATTCTAAAGTTAAAATATATAGATACACTCTTAAAATAACCTAAAATACCAAAGCCAAGATTATTTAGTTATCAAATGAGAATGCTAATAAATCATATTTATGCCACGAAAAGTTTAAATCAATAAAAACGTCGAGAATAGTGAAATGATTCTAAGAACAGAACGTACAGATGAAAGATTTCAATATTTTTCTGACATTTATCAAAACGACAGAGAAAATGGTAGGAGAATGAAAAGTGGGACAAAAGCACAGTGCCTACAAATAAGTGGATAAAATGAAAAAGTGGATTATGATACGAATTCCTCTTCCAGAAAACGAAATAAAAGTTGCAAAGAAAACCCTACCATCAACGCAAAAGGTGAATATGAAAGCCGCACCAGAATGACAAGGAATCAAAAGAGACAAACCCAGACAATGAGAATTAGAGTTAATAACAAGTCTTTCAGGTTGAAAAACTGAGGATCGACGGTGAATCTGAAACGGAGAGAAAATAACAGGTGACAGTAGCGCACCTGTCGTCAAAATGAAATATGGTAATGAAGCTGCCAATGAAGCTGAACATCAAATACGACAATGAAAGGTGACTGGGAAATAATATACGGCATTGAACAACGCTGTGATTTGCCGTGATAAATCGACAAGGTGCACTAATACGAACAATGCAGTGAATTTCGCAGAAGGGAGATAACAAAGCAACATCACCTGGCGCAGGAGGAAATTGCATAACCCTACCCTTCGCTGAGACAGAATTTAATTGTGCACAAGAGTATGTGAAAATTTATTTAGGAAATGATTCAGTTTAAATCAACTGCCAGTGGAAATCACACATGGCTTGTGTATTCTGCTTGAATATATCAGAACATGAATAAACAGAACCATAAGATAGGGATAATAAATGCGATCTCTGATACGATAACATGAAAATCTTAAGCAAACATAGTATATAATTTCCAGTCCAAAACCACTACTAAAATAAGAGTTCTTGACGAATTCAAAAAATTAAACAAATACGAAAAGCAGAGATATTTGAAAGGCAGAGAAAGGATAACGAGCATAACGAAAAAATGACACTTATTATATGAACTAGTTACCTTCGCGAGTAAATGGAATATTAGCCTTAATGAGCAACTTCGACCTAGATCATTTTTGCCACGGTTCTATAATGTGTACGTTGCATGACACTTTATTTCACCTGCCCTAAATTCATGGTTGTCGAATGCGTCCGTAGTCCTCTTCATGCCGTCACACAAAAATGAAAATTCGCATATAATATTCAGAAAAAGCCTACAAACTGAAGAAATACTTCCCAATCCCAAAAAGCTATGATCTAAAAAACTCTTAAGAAGACTGGGCATATGGGATGTTCGATTTCTTTACTGAGGCGCTGACTGACGGTTGAAGCAGCATCTCATATTTTTGTTCACTGGAATGTGAAACTTAGCCTTGTTCATTTCACTGGAAAAGAAATTGAGGGCACTGTGCGAATGGCAAAATGAGTAAATTTGTTTTAGACTGATCATCTTAGTGTTTTTATGATAATTATTACACATGAGACCATCTACACTCCTCAGCTATTTATAACAACTCATAAAGATCATTTTTTTTTCTTTTAAATCAAAGGAAAAATGATTGTGACTGTTGAGAAGAATATAAAAGCATGGCGTTCTGAGACCGCAGACCTCCACTACCGCCTGGAAGCAATCCTCATAAAAAAATAAGCTTTACCCTGAATTGGATCTCTGTAACAATCTAATCACTTTTTGCAGTAAAAGTCATGGGTAAAAATCCGCATATCCGAAACCCTACTATTAAAGTCTACAAACACAAACAAACCAAACCGATAACGTAACCTTCTTGCCGGAGGTAATAAAATATTGTTAACCTAAAGTTATATACTTGATGCAGTGAAATCGGATACTCACAAAAGATTATATGAAAGAATATACAAATTTCTGAAAGGAAATTTTCGAGCAAATCAGCAAACGTAATATAGCCAGAATGTAGAACAATATCTTGATAATAGTATTTGGCTAGGCGAGACTAAAGAACACCTTTATAGCAAAATTATACTGATGAAGAATTTCTTCCACGGTACGGAAACTAAAATAAGGTTATCATAGGTCAAGCTGAAATAGTTAACATCATTCAAACACAGATGAAGTTAGTACCAGTATAGATTATGAAAAAATTTAAATGAAACAAAAGCTTCGATAGTCCACAGTCTTGAGACAATATTAAAAATACAGAATTCGTCGGTAAGTCATATCATCAAATAATGTTTATAAAAACCCAGATTAGTTGGGTAAGGGGATCGTCATCAGTTTGCTTTCAAAGATGATTTGCTTGATTGATTTAGTACTTTTTGCCTCCATTTGTAGTTGTTGGGTAGTGTCATGTTACCATTAACGCTCATAAGATAGGGTTCTCAATCTCTGGTCTGACATACCCATCTTTATCAGGACTCTCTACCTCTCGAGGGTACGTTCAAGACCTTTATATTTATTTACTAGCTACAGATATTTTTAATCTGTTACATAATGGTATACTATATACCTATTTTCCGAAATTTTTTCCTTAATTATGAGCAGGCATATATTCAAAGGAAGCTTGCTAAACCAGGTTTGTTCGTCAGTCTTCCACATGTACAGTAACAATGAATGCAATGCAAATAAAGGTGACCACATCTATAATAATAATACAGACATAACAGATTGACGGATGAATACTGAGCCTAACAACACAGTGAAATGAATGTTTTACAGTTATAGTTTTCCTGACTACTATCAAACTCTCTAAATAGGTTAGTGTATATATATATATATATATATATATATATATATATATATATATATATATATATATATATATATATATATAAATATATGTATATATTATATATAATTATATATATGTGTGTGTATAATTAGAGTGTTTAGACGTGTATGTGTGTTTTCTGCATGGTGCAACATTGCCACTTAGTGTAATGTCTCTAAAAAATCATAGATCTTTGTATAAGAAAATAAAACATCATGCTAGTGATGGGATGGAAATCTTAGTAGTGAGAATGGACGTTAGAACATAATCGTATACAAACGTTAAAAGAGATACAACTGCCGTAATAACGGAAGTTCACGGCATGGTAAGAAAGTTTGGAGGTTTATTGGACGGCTATTTAGTGTAAAATGTTTTTAGAAGCACTTCACAATGGGCACTTCGAACTCCTTTACTGCCGGCTCAAGGAATCACCGTTTCTCCATATTTCCGTCTCCTTTTACCCAAGGTCCAAAGAAAAGGACACTTATAAGCTTTCTGAGGACAAGGGCATCTACAGTACATCTGTCAATTCGAGTCCACCCCGTCAAAACACCCATGAGTTTGAACACGGTGAAGCCAGAATGCCAACGTTTTCTTTTTATTTAGGTGTTTGATGCTCCTTGGAGAAGGGCGCCTCTATATTCGTTTCTATTAAAGATTTCAAATCATAAATATTAATATTACAGGGTATATGCTATGAAGAATGTAGTAAATACACGTTTCTTTAGTGCCCACAAATGCGGGCAAGTAGAGGTTAGACCTTTGAAAAGGCCCGCCACCCTACCGGCTGTGACCGTGTTATAAGCTCTCTTTCTGGGAGACAATACTGGTGGTGAACGGTTCTGATCGAACTCACATTCGCATATTTCCCAAAAACTTGGGTTTCGAAAACAAATCTCTGAACAATTTATACCATATTCACAGTCGCTTCTGTGAGTTTTTTTATTTTTGAGAGTAGAGTCGATCATTCTAAATACTCGCAGTGAACTTATTGTTGAGTTTATCTACTTACCATAGTAAGTTCGTCAATAAAAGACACAAGATGTATCCATGGCACGCTCCTTCATTATATATATAAGTTTTATGGTCCAGTTCAAAAATAAAATAACAGAACCACGAAAAAAACCTCGTATGCAAATGATGTACGGGAACGAAGCTCGAGAGAGAAGAGTCGCAGCTTGGGGACCGCCTGGTCGGACGCCATCACGTCATGATGTCATATCCAACAGGCCTTGTTTCTCAGTGTCCTGGACGAGCCCCTTGGCGATACTGATGAACCAAGGAATTCGGTGAAGGATGCCCGATGGTGCATTTATCGGGTCTGGTCAGTGTATCGCTCAAGCTAAGTAGAGTACCGTTGTGAAAATGGTTTACGTGATTATCTCCGAGAATGTTGTCCTTCAGCTTTAGAACGTGGCCCCGCAGTTAAGGAGACCAAACCTACACAATCAGCTAGAATTAGTAGTTTCTGAAAGGGTGATGATCGCCAGTTTAAGGAAAGTTATGCGAAAGACTGGAAAGAAATTACTTTTTCATGGGATCTGATCCTTCCGGTACAACCTGCGGACGAAGACATAATTAATGGTGGTTGACCAGCAGCGCAGTCGAGACTAACGTGCATTCTGTATACCACCTAAAAAGTATGAGTGACTTCATATATTCCCATTCAAATTCACAAGCAGTGTGAGAATATCGAGATGTTCAAAGGTCATAACAAAATGATATTACCCAAACTATTATTATTACTAGTACTATTATCATTACTATTATATGATATTATAATTAATAATAATAATAAACTACTTAATTTTTTTATTACAACCAGTGACCTAGCCAAAGTATACCTTAGTTTAACCAGACCACCAGCTGATTAACAGCTCTCCTAGGGCTGGCCCAAAGGATTAGACTTATTTTTGCGTGGCTATGAACCAACTGGTTACATGGCAACAGGACCTACAGCTTACTGTGGAATCCGAACCACATTACACCGAGAAATTAATTTCTATCACCAGAAATAAATTCCTCTAACTCTTCATTGGCCTGCCGGAGATTCGAACTCGGGCCCTGCAGAGTGCTAGCCGAGAACGGTACAAGCCAGGCCAACGAGGAACTTGTGATCTAGCCAAGAAACAGATGATAAAACAAAAGCTAAATTCGCTAAATCTGCGTCTTGGACTGACAGTCGGTTTCTCTCTCTCTCTCTCTCTCTCTCTCTACTCTCTCTCTCTCTCTCTCTCTCTCTCTCTTTATAATATATATATATATATATATATATATATATATATATATATGTGTGTGTGTGTGTGTGTGTGTGTGTATACAGAACGTATAAAGTTTTTTTTTATTTACATAACGGTATATTATTAAATTATTATTCAGAAGGTAAACCCTTAATCATATGAAACTAGCCTACAGGGGCAATAGACTTGAAATTCAAGCTTCCAAAGAATATGCTGTTCATTTGAAAGGAGTTATAGAAGATAAAAGGAAAAACAGAAGGAAGTGATCAGTTATTAGAAAAAATAAATAAAAAAATTAATAGATAAATAGACAGAAATATAAATAAATGATTAAAATACAAGATGAATAGTTTTAGAGTAGTAATGCTTTTCAAACATCCTCAGGGAGACTGATCCTCAGTTCAACGGTGTGAGGAATAAAAGACCTCTGGAACTGAGAAGTCTGACAGCATGCTCATTTACTGCACATTGGTGCTGCTGTTCAGCAAATCTGGTCGCTCTCTGCAGGAAAAGGGATCAGGAACTTAAGAAAAATTGACAAATAAGAGATACCCGTCGATGGTCTATATCAAATCTCTTTGTGCCACTAGTTAAGAGGCAGAAATATGTATAATGCCTAAAAAAAATGAAAAAAAAAAACGATGCTCATTTCGTGAATAACCAGTATGAGCTAACAGATTATGATCAAGAGATTGGATAAATACCGTCAATATAGTAATGCCATAGTTAGCAATTTAGGTGACTAATCTCCGGAAAGAACTGCAAGAAACTAGTTAAATGGACTAGAAAGTTTGACGTTCGTCACAGCTCAAATATCTTACAGCTTTCCATAGTTTCAAGATGAAGACAATATCAAAGATTCCTCATAAAATTACATTCTTCCACCGTACATCCATTTTAGAGTTTGGCCTACCTTCCTTTTCCTGCAGATTTATTTCTTTTAAAAACGAGTGTTTTATAAAAAAATCATCTGTTTTATAAAATTTTGTGACATATCAAATTCCGCCTAAAAGAAAAAACAGGTTAATTATATTACGAAAGAATAAACGGCAAAGCATCTGCACGTAATTTCTGCTTACTATTTGTTCTTTGTAATTAAAGTTTTTGGTTCGTTAATAGATTCATTTTTGTATTTTTTTTTTTCCAAAGAAAGGGAACTACAGCTGCTGATTATGACCATACAAATATAGTAGATTAAGTAGATTATTTGATAAATTTCCTGCCAAAAGTATCTTTTCCCGCAGTGTAAAACGATAAATTAGAATTAGTAATTGAGGGAGATGAGGGAACTGCATATAACTTTTAAACTGAAGAATAAAGGTAGGCTTTCGGAGAAATACTGTAATCAACATAAAAGATAAAAATTCTTGGTTATATTGAACTATAAGACACATGCTGTATAAATCATTGGATATCAGTTAGGGTATTAATACCGTATCATGACATTCAGTTTAACATTCGCACCAAATACACAATTTTTCAAGAGAGCGCCTAGCTAATGGGCCTGCACATAAACCGCACGCACTTCTGAGATAGAATCGCACCAAATACACAATTTTTCAAGAGAGAAAAATGGGCCTCACGCACATACAACCGCACGCACTTCTGAGATAGAGAATGATAAGGAGAGGTGTATCGTATTGAGGGGAAGTCTCATAGCAGAAACAAAAAACACTCGTCAGAGCGTCGCGCGCATGTGTCAGTCGGCTGAAGCTATTCTCTTCTGCTGAAAGAGAACGAAATTACGCATGATTATTATCTGAATTTAGTCACTCGTAAAGCAATAACTAACGTTCCGCGCTATAAAGCTCTCATAGTTTGTTTCATGTTATTCAATAGAAATGAGAGGAAAATGGTGTTGATAAGCAATCGATATCTCCATACTATGCAAATCACATATACGTATATAAAATTTATATTTGTTTCGGTTGTATAAACATGTTAACACTTTTAAGCCTAAAGATATCTAAATTCAGTTAGCTTTCCGCGGTTACTGTAGCAGCGCACATCCTCAAAAATAATGTTTTTTTAATTGCATACGATAAAAAGAAATGAATTAGCTCATACTAATTATGCTTTATACGTTGGCATTTGTCTATTCCTTGAGTTACCTTTCCTTTCAAAGAAGGTGGGGGCAGGGCGACGATGTGATTGCTTTGCAGAAGTCAGAAGCATAGAGACTGAGATTATAAAAGGAAAGAAAATACTGTCACTCTGAGTAAACTGTGTCTTGTTAACCAGATAATGAAGAGTGAGATTCAAAAAAATGAAGAAAGATGCACCAGAAGCTGATAAAAATGGAAGATTTTACGCAGACCAAAAAGCTACAAGGATCTTGAAGGACGAAGATGATGAAAGAAGAGGAAGATGACAAAGACCAGTCATCAGCACACAGTGATAACAAAGAGAATGCCAGTCAGCCCCAAGGACAGGAAGGAAAAGTGTGTGTGACAGAAAGAAAGAGAGGAAGAGAGAGCAATGAAATACAGAATTAAAAGAGGAAGAGAGAGCAATGAAATACAGAATTAAAATTTATGTTCACGTGCTTGTATTTAGTAGTTTGCATGTTTGGTAACCTATCAAACACTAGATTTCAGAAAGTTATAGAAAGATGTCCAGAAATTTTGTGAAATTATCTACACACACAAGCATGCACATACGCACATTCACACACACATATAGTGTATAGGTGTATGTATGTGTATGTGTGCAGTGTGTGTGGTGTGTGAGCTCATTTGTGTGTATGGAGCATATGTGCAAAACACATGGATTTCTTTCTATTTTCATCTACAATAAATGTGTTTTCACATTTTAGAAGGTTTATAAATACACAACACAAAATCCATTCATTTCAGATTAACACTACATCATTTCTGACATCAGGCGAATGTGAACAGTAGGTAGGTGTCAAAAAATATGGAATGTGTACATGGGGAAAAACTACGCTGATGGGAATCTAACCAACGTCATTATTTCCTACGTGCATATCCAGTACTCTTGTCACCCACTAACTGGCCACATTCACCAGTTCCTAGCGCTTTTGTATTTTATATACGCTTCTTTGTGCAGTACTGTACTGTACCATAAAGAGGTGTATATTCGCTATGTATTTACCATGGCTCTTGCAGTATATTTGGTCATACGATCCTTGTGATGCTGTAAAACACACACACATATATACATATAAATAGATGGAGCGAGTCATATATATATATATATATATATATATATATATATATATATATATATATATATATATATATATATATATATATATATATATGTGTGTGTGTGTGTGTGTGTGTGTGTGTGTGTGTGTGTGTGTGTGTGTAAGAAGATGAATTACTTTTTCAGCAGGCAGCATCGAAACTAATAAATGGACGACACAACAGAAATTCAATGGACATTGTTTTTGTCTCCGATGGATTGAATATAAATGTTAAAAGCATCTCGTATTCAGATATACTCTCGAGGTCTCGGCTGACAGGCGAACAAAGAGCGATAGAGATTCAGCGCAAATGTCAGAACAAGACTGTGCAGTGAGGGAAGACGTCTGGAAAATTGTATCCTCAGTAAATTTGTGTATGTGCGTGTTTTTGGCGTGCGCGTGCGTAAGTGCAGGTTATATTTAAGGCTCTGTCAGAGTAACTAGTCTTATTTGAGTACTGGATTTTCGTAAAGTTAAAAAAAAGTGTTTGCAAATACTAAGAAATCATTATAGTCAATAATAAAAAAGACATTTTAAGGCAGTTTTACAATATAACATAATTTGAAAAAATTACGCGAACTATCAGAGTGGCGTTTTAATGTTTCTAAATGAGGTAAACAAAGAAAAAATTAAACAAGGCTTAAAATGATGATGAGAATAAAACTGATCCTACGCCATTCCTAACTATGAATATGCTGACATGATGACCAGGTCGTTTACCTTATCGAAAATCTGCACAACCCACAATTTAAAGCGGGATAAAAATGTGTTTGTGGGTCTACTTTCGATGAACTAATTTCTTCTACTTTCGAGTAACGTACTAATTTCTTTTATCTGTTATAAATTAGACTTTTATGACATTTCTTACAATCCAAAGTCCTGCCAAATACTCGCTCTAACTTGCAATGGTAGGTCATGCCATTCCAACCTTTAGTGACCTTCCACGCTTCATCGTATCGTTACAATTTTTGCTGCCTGTTAAAAATTCTCCTTTTATTACATGGAATATTTTCTTGTTTTTACAAGTCTTTTATTAGTAACCTTATTTCTTAAGATCTTATATGTCACATGTTTCTAAACGGGGATTTAATCGCATTCGCTTGTTGAACCTAAAACGCATTAATCACCACAGAATTAGAAACAGAGAAGAAATCATACCAGAAGATTTTTTATTCAGTATGCTTTTTAATTTCAATTTTCGCTGATTCTTTCCTAATGTGTTGTGCTCAAGACGAATGTAGTCCAGGTTCGGGAGGCATATCGGTAAGGTTTTAGGTTACTGATGTTCCGTTTCATTTTTGTTCAATTTATAGCTTTCTTTTTGGTGAAGAGGAGGTTGCATGTATACATAGGGCAGTAATGGAAAGGCTACAACATATTAGTTCTCAGACTTCTTGAAAAACACTCCTGTGTTGCATGTGGACAAGGATTAGTTGCATTTAGTCATAAAAATAGTAGGTATGTAAACAGTGATAGCTTTAGAATAATCTTTCAAAAAAAAAAAAACAATCATACAAAGTCACTGCGTTGAATAATTATCACCAACATCATTGCGCTTAAGCATGAACTCTTCTTTATGGACATAATAACTGTATGACATTCTCTACTAAATCGCCTTCGTAATACTTTTCGTAAATAATGGCTTCTTTGTATCGACTGCTGTGAGTTTCGTACTTATTACCTCTTTTATAACATAGGCTACAAGTAATAGATCTAATTTAATTGCTGTGCCGTGGATGTTCGTGTTCACTTGACAGGATCTTCGTACATGCTGGAAAGTGCGAAAGTACTTAGCAATATCGTAAGACAGACACCTGTCATGAAGTGCAGTCATATTTTTCCCATGGGTCGGGTGCTGAATCGTTTCATTTCGCGTTAGAGTGTTTCCCCTCTCACAAATACTTTCCTTATCTAACTGTCATTAAACTTTTTCTTTACTGGGTGAGAAGATATCCAGTGCAGACGACCTTGTATCAGCACACCCGCAGGGCGCTTTTCTGAAAGCATTCAGTTAATAATCGAATAATATGGAAGTAACTATAAATGCTGAGTAACCTTCGGTAATTAGGGGATAGCATACAATAACTCCTGCTTATTAAAAGCTATTAAAGAATTAAAATTCGCTGTTTAGTTATTAAGGGCACTTATTTTCAGAACTTTAACCACAAAATCTTTTCATTTTACTTCAATAGCAATTAGATGGAAGAACACATATTCACTTCTAGGTACCTGCGAGTTACTTTTCACACCATCTTTTTCCATGTCACAGAAGAAAATAAAAAAGAAATATGGAGACTGAGTTAAGAAAATTAGTCCCCCGCATTACTTTTGCGTCTGAAATTTATTCAGCTGATTTACATACAACAACATATTCATTACGAAACAATTGGCTTTATGATAAATTGTATATTATCCATTTCGTATTCCTCAAGTTCAAGGGGAAAAAATCTCTTTTTTATTGATATGGATTTGTTAACTATTCTTGTATGTCTTGTACATGTCTTTTAAGTTTTTATGGAGCGGGAGTCAAATGAAATTAAATAAAAGGTGATATAATTAAAGGTCAGGAATGATGATATGAGCCTCAACGTTTACTTAAAGGTACACTATATATTTATGGAAAATATCCTACCTGGCAAGCAACAGTAAGTTATAGCTTTTTTTTTCAGGAATCATAATGCCATTTACTGCTGGGAAGGAAATAATCTATATGTTTCTTATCCACTTCAGTTTTCAATGTTGTACATAGTTTAGAATTACTCACGGTCTGAAATTACGACATCATAAATTTTTGGAACGTCGAAAGAGTAAGGTTATATTTAATAAAATACCTACTAAACAAACTAAAATGAAGCAACAATAACAACATTAATAACAACAACAATTTTTTAACACTTGTATCTGATCCATTCTGAAAATACAAAGAAACGCTCATATACTTTGAAAACATCACTAAACAATTAAAACTTAACTATTTTTAAGAGTCATACAAAAACATATCCTAGTTCTTTATATGAAGTAATAAATGAATTTATAAGCCAAGTAATTAAACTTGTAATACTCAAGCTGTATCATTAACATAACTTTTGGAGTCGTTAATAATTTTTATCCAGACACTGAAATGTATATCAATAAACAATTAAAGATAAAAACCACTCTGAAGGTTGTTCCCCTTCATAAAAAGTAAACATATTCTCTTCATAAATTAGAAACCAAAAATCAAAGCGATGCTACTGCACAATATTTACTAGAACTCGCTCTCAAAAAGCGACCATAACGATAAAAGAATTTCTGAAATGGCAAAACCTTTTAAATTGATTGCTTTTAGAGTCTAAGCTTGCCAATATGCATCGAGTTCAATTGTAATTTATATCCGCAAAGAATGTATCCTTCTATCTAGAATTTTAATTACAATGTATATTTCAAGGGTAATAAATATCAATCCTTATGTCTTCTGCAAAATTTTTTGCCATGAATAACTTGCACAATTTCATGACAGCGAAATACTGACAACACAAAAAGATTAAAATGGGGAATGAAAATTTCCTGCAGTTTATCTCAAAGTCAATGCATTTCCCATGTCCTACCCAAACCCACCCTGCCCCCGGCAGCTCCCTTACACGGACAGTGGCACAGAAAGCTAAATACCAAATAAAGAAATTCCAATGTAGTCAAGCAGAAATAAGTGAATGTATTGCTTTTAGATTTTCCAATATTTCTCGAGTTAAATTTCACTGCACCTGAGTCATTTGTATTGATTTTATAGAATATAACTACCACAC
>NC_089781.1:70361926-70406926 GCF_040412425.1 Macrobrachium rosenbergii | reverse complement strand
GGTTTATATAAGAAGGGGCAAGGGTATGGAATATATAAACACTCAAATATGTTACTGAAGAACAAATTAACATTCATCACCATAAGCCAACCGTATCGAAAGTGCTGATTGTCAGTCAATCACGTACTGTAACACACATGAGCATGCGCCACATCTTCACCCGTGGTTGGAGAGATGAAATGGAACCGACTATAGTGTTAAAGGTATATTCCGAAATCTTGACAGAGATAGTATGACATATGAGAAAAACTTGGATAAGCGAAAAATAATATAGGTTCAAACAAGGAAGATTGTGCATGGAACGAGTTTGTTATGGGATGCTTATATAAGACGATGGAGGGGAAAATGAAAAGTTGCATGAAACATACAAGGCCCTTAAAAGACCAGATAGAACTGACAGAGTTGCAGCACTGAGGGTGTTGAGGGCAAAAGGTACAGAAGAAAACTTGCTGCGAGCAATCAATAGTTTTATGATGGAAGCGAAGCACGTGCTATGGTGTGTATATGGTAGAGGTGGTCTGAGATAAAGATGTGTTATCCATTCAGGACGGTTTTAGATTTTTACAGACTGTGTGATGCCAGAGTTCAGAGTGAACAGCAATCGCAGGTTCAAAGTTGTGTGATAAAAATAGGCCTCAAGAAAGGCGTGTGTAGTTGCTGATGGTCACTGATGATACAGAATTCATTGAGAATACAGGAGAGGTATTGTAGAAACTAAGGAAAGAGTTTGAAACTATTTGCAGAAGGAGAAAGTTGAAAGTAGACGGTGAAAGAGTAAGGTTGTGAAGGTTAGTGGGCATGAGGAAACTAGAGTAGTGGATGTTGATTAATTGTGAATGGTGTAAGAATGGAAGTGGTGATGTAACGGATGATGATAAAAAAGATAAAAAGAGAATAAATGAAAAAGAGATGTAGCAGGTAAAGTGGCAGATAGTATAAAGACAAATGTTGGAATGTATATAAATATGAGTGCATGAAAGAGAAAAGGTGAAGCTCGCATATTAAACGGGAATAATAACAAGGAAAAATGTTAGAATAGACCTGAGGCTTATAGTCATTAGTTAATTTCTTGAGCATACACATTCAGAATACCTGTATTGATATACTGCAGCAGAGAAGTGTTCAATTTAAAATGTGTTATTTAAATCGCTAATACCGACAAAGTTGACCATCAATATCACTACTCAGTCCAAGTTGCACAACAAATAAATTTCAAAACTATTTTAATAAAAAATGATCGTTTGAAAATGTTAAGAAACTATGAAATTAAAATCATCCAAATTCTATTTATTGATGCTTCTCTCGTCATCATATTAGCATAAAATAGTAGGTAAATGGGCATGTAATGCACGACGTTAATCCTATTCACATATCAGAACAGTCCAGAATCAGTGACTTCATACACGAAAGTAAATGCATTGAAATCGAATGCAATGTTTGCTTTGCATCTCCCAGCCCCTCCAAACAAACAAAACAAGAGAAACATAAAAAAAACACCCAAGGTTTGCGTCAGTTATTTACGTTTAACGATCTTTTGCAAGGAGAGAGCGGCAATGATGATGGAGGCCGGATCCTTCCTGGCGTACAGACGTTACACAGTAGAGAATCAGTGGAACGGAAATGTTCCTCAGTTAAACGCTAACAAAATCATCAGGCAAAAATATAGTTTCGAATTTCTATGAAGGGAAGAGTGAAGGGAGGATAATGCGGAAAGGCGTGAGTAATATGTAATAAGTATTTCGGAATGTATAAAGGAATGTGAAATCAGTATGTATTTACAGTATAATATTCATGACACCACATCGAGTAGACTCTTGGGTTACATTTAGCCGTATGAAATACGAGTATAAGGACAATATATTGGTTGGGATTTACAAATTAACTCTAAAGTGAGAGTAACTTTAGTCGTAAAATATTTAATGCCTGCAACAAAATTGTTACTGTTTCCAATCAATTTTGGGACACATTACCAGATAACTTTAAAATGTCTCACACGTTTCTATTATGACCATACTATTAAGCAAAATCAGACGCTAACTCGAAATGATCGGATAAGTTATTTAATTTTGGCTTATTGAATTTTATTTACCATCTAATTGTTCTAACTATTAGCCCAGCTTACTTTGATAAATAAACGTCTCATTTTCATCCGTTTTCCCTGCCCATTTATGTCAAACAATAGCATTTCTTATGCAGCTCCCTCCATAACTCCCTTTCTGGCTCTATATTATAATTTGTGAACCTTGAAGAGGAAATATTACGTATGCACTATACCTATATATATATATATATATATATATATATATATATATATATATATATATATATATATATATATATATATATATATGTGTGTGTGTGTGTGTGTATATATATATATATATATATATATATATATATATATATATATATATATATATATATATATATATATATATATATATATATATCTATATATATATATATCTATATATATATATATATATATATATATATATATATAATATATATATATATGTTATAATATGATTTTGAGATGCTTTTTCTTTCTTTCTTGCAGATGACATGTGCGTTATGTATTCTGATGTAATTCTTCTTTCAGTTGTTTCATATGTTGTGAGATATATTGAGGCGGCTTTGTAACACATGTATTTGTTTCGTGGGAGTTAAAAGGTAGAGAGAGAGATATTTTGGAACCATTATCAGATAACCACATCCTGTGCTGACACAGCTGCATGGGACCAAGGGGAAGGTGTACTGGAAGGGCCACTCTGCCTTTCTTTGACAAAAGACAGTTCTCGGTCCGAGTCCTTATTACATGATTATCATGTATATCTGTTCTGTAGTTATTATTTTTCTCTATTCCTTATTATGTATTCCATAATCTGAGTAGAAGGATAAGGGAGGGGAGATAAGGTCTGACATGTTGACACTGCTCTTAGCCAAAGGCTCACAAATTTATTTGTCTACCCAGGTGGTTAACTAAGAACAGGAAGTGTCAATCATTCGAGACAGGCACCCATACCCTTTTCCTAGTTTGTGTATACCTGGTATACATGAAACATATATATTGTGTGTATACCCTATGAGCATACTTTGTGTATTCTGTATTCTGGGAGGTGTTCTAAAATGTAAAATGAAGGGGCTCTGGTTGTTCTAAGATTTGAAGTGACTAATTGGCAACTTAGTTTGAGGATAAAAACAGGATTACTGGACTAACAGCGTTACTCTGCTAAGAGGTCTCAAAGACACAGGGAGTCTTTCTCTCTCTCTCTCTCTCTCTCTCTCTCTCTCTCTCTCTCTCTCTCTCTCTCAATTCACATAGAAGGGTATAAATTGGTTGCTCTCAAGAATATATATAAGTTTTGTAAAACTCTCACACAAATGTATTATTTTGTGTATGATTCCAAAATATTTGTGTTCTTCAACCATTGTGTTTATGTATTAAAAAGGAGTAAGGTAATATGCTTATTTGCTTGTATTGTAACTATGTTGAAAACCAAAGTGTTGTTGTTGAGGAAGTTGTAGAAAGATGTGAATTTAGCCTTTTTAAAAATTGAAGGTAACCTTTTGAGAGATTGAAATAACCTTTAATCATATTTTGTTTTAGTGAAATTGCTGTTGGCATATTTCCATTTTTTGCATATTTCTTTCTTGTATGTCTGTGTTTTCATATTACTCTCACAAGATTATGTGTTTATAATTTCACAGTGTTACCCAAAGTTTTGTGTTGGTGATCACTTAGCGTTTTGTTGGTGTTAATTTGCATTATTAAGATTTCAGTGCATACTTGTGTTGATTCCATTTATTAATGTTTTGATGAACACTTGGGGTAATTGCAGATGTTCAGATTTATATCTAAAACTTGAGCGAGAGTTAATGGTTTCAATTTTACTTAATTAAATTGATTCCATGATAAATTAAAGTTTTGTGAATTAATTTTGGTTAAGAAATACTTAAATCTTACACTGTTGTCAAGTAATAGTAAATCTTTTTGAGATTGCGAACTCTGCTTATAACTTTTGAACTTAGAAATAAATTTGTCTGTTTAAAATTTTAAGAGCACAATGTTTCATTTTGACCACCAGTGATTAGAAATATTAGTGTGTGTGTTCAAGGTAAGTGGTATGTCTGTCTAGTTCTCCTTTATCAAAGTGAAGTAGAACCAGGGGAAACAATTATAGTATTTGTTGGAGTGATGGCCTCTTTCCTCTAGTCTGTTTATAGTTTATCAGTTGTTACCTCAACCATAACTTGATAAATTTGGATTGAATTTTCAAGTGTTAAGTAAGTTTTAAGGGATCACTGTACCTTTGGAGTATTCAGTCTGAATATTTTTGTTATGAGGTTTCAAGTGTCTGGCTGAAGTGAGGTAAACTTTTGGTCTTATTATTTGTGTTATAACCAGGTACTGATCACTTTGTGACAAAGCATATATATATATATATATATATATATATATATATATATATATATATATATATATATATATATATATATATATATATATATGTGTGTGTGTGTGTGTGTGTGTGTGTGTGTTTATAACTGGTATGTTATCGATTTATATGTTAATTGTTTATTTTATATTGGTTATTGGTAACATTGTCAACGTAATCTACAAGCTGTGGATCTTTTGCCTAAACGTTAGTGAGAATTGTATCTAATTGAGCATCTGTTTGTTTCTCCTTGCGGGGATTGAAGGTTTTTTGTTCACATTTTGTAAAAATAAAGAAGAAAAGCTGCAGTGATTCGTATCCCCCTTGGATTGCTCTCTCTCTCTCTCTCTCTCTCTCTCTCTCTCTCTCTCTCTCTCTCTCTCTCTCTCTCTCTCTCTCTCTATATATATATATATATATATATATATATATATATATATATATATATATATATATATATATATATATATATATATATATATATATATATATATAACAATCATAAATCAGTTTACAATTTGTCATAAATAAAACATAAAGCAAAAAGTTTAAAGAAATTTTAAACACGCTTTTATTAAAATGCACTAAAAAGTACAAAATCATTTTTTTGAGTCACCTTGTGCCATTTCCTTCCATGTGTGCCCACGCTTTTATTTTTTTAGACATGATTAATTGTAAGAAAATCCTGGTATCTCAAAAAAAAATTATTTTGTACTTTTAATGCATTTTAATAAAGCATGTTTAAAAAAATTATATTTTTTATTACACTCTTTTATTCAACTTGACTTCTGTGTCTGTCTGTCTGTTTAGGTCAAAACTTATAATTCAATTTCTGACTTGTTCCCTTCATCCGATGGTCTTGAAATTTTGCATGGTTACTCAATCCCAGTGACAATACAACCTTGCATGATCAGTAGGTCAGCAGTGACCTCTAGTGACCCTACAGTGACCTCTCCCAGTATCTCAGGATTTGTATGAAAATCTCCAGATTTCTCATACCTTCTTTGACTTGGTAGAATAAGTTAACTACGGATTTTTCAAACCTTCTTTGACTCAACAGATATCACGTTGAATTTCGTTAGCTATAATCATAAATTGGTTACAATTTCTGTCAAAACTTAAAAGTATAAAGTAAAAAACTACAAAGAAAATTTTTTTAAACACGCTTTTATTAAAATGCACTAAAAAAAATTTTGAGACAAGGACTTTCTTACAAATCATCATGTTGACAAAAAAAAAAATGGGTGCCAAACATGGAAGGAAATGCTACAAGAAAAGAAATATATTTTCTATTTCTTGTAGCATTTTCTTCACTGTTTAGTGTCCACGCTTTATTTCTGTAGACATGATTAATTGCAAGAAAATCCTGGTGTCTCAAAAATTATTTTTCTTTTTAGTGCATCTTAATAAAAGGGTGTTTAATTTTTTCCATTACTCTCTTCTGCTACCTTTTCTAAAACTACATGGGAACAGTATCATTCTTACTTAAAATATATTTCTCCTAATACCTAACTTCCCCAGTTTTTCTGCAATATTTTTCCTAATTTCCAGTTAAAATCCAAAGTGATTTTTATCTGTATGGATAATTGTAATTTCATAATGCACTTCCTTTCGGCTGGCAATGTTTACCTCAATTAGTTTCCTGCTACCTGACGGAATATTTCTATTCTGTTGTCTTAACAGCTAGCATACAATAAATCCTTTTGCCAAGCCTGCATAGTTTGATCAAATAGTCTCATACAGCAATCCAAGTTTTGATCATATTCATCTTTTAATCCCTCTTGCTTTGATGTCACTTTGTTAACGTTTCTGGCGACTTCCATTTCTCAAATAGCACTCTTGGTCAGTGTTCTTACCAAGACCATTCCTTCTTTTCTCAGCTCTCTTGGCATAGAATACACAGCTGTTCTGTACCATTCCATTTCCTTCAGCATCAACAACGACATGGCCCATTATATTAATTTCACTTCCACTCAGGTCACATATGTAGTCATTACTATTATACAGTGTCACTCCCTTTGGCTTTAGGTACCCCAGATACCATTTCTCTGACAACAAACTACAGTTTGCCCCCGAATCGATAAGTCCTACAGCTTTCTTTCCCTTTATGTTGAGTGTCAGCTTTATAGTGCCTCTTATCTTATTTAAACATTCACTTGGCCGGAGGTTCACTTCAACGTCCGGACTCACAAGTTTTCCTGAGCATCATCGCCTTCCTGCAATGACGTCTTCCTCACAGCCTTGTCTCCTGTCGAATTATTTACTCCTCTGTTCTTACTAAAGTGCAGATTACACATATAAAATGGATGACCCTCATCCTCACAATACCAATAAATACCTGTAAACTTATATTCCCAAACATGTTCATTTTGGATTCTGTTTTTACCTAGCCTTCCCTTATACTGGTGTCTTCCCCACGATCCTGCTCCATACTGTCTCTAGAAAAACCTGCATTTCTGCACTGGTAAGATACATGACCCTGTTCCCCACAGACCTAATACTTAATTGCATTATCTCTCCTCCTACTATATAACTGGCTGTCAGAAACATTACCAAATTCTTTCATAACTTTTGTTCTACCTTGCACAAACCTACCAGCATCTTCTGACAGGTCTATGACTCTATTCAATCTTATCATCAAGGTCACAAGCAATTTTTGATATTTGTGAGTTAGGGACGACACCAAGTGCAGTTACGTTTTTGGATGTAGTGTAACGTGCGTTCCCCAGCCAATCTCTCTCTCTCTCTCTCTCTCTCTCTCTCTCTCTCTCTCTCTCTCTCTCTCTCTCTCTCTCTTTATATATATATATATATATATATATATATATATATATATATATATATATATATATATATATATATATATATATATGTATATATATATATATGTATATATATATATATATATATATATATATATATATATATATATATATATATATATATATATATATATATATATATTGTGTGTGTGTATGGATAAAAATGTTTGACTTAAAATGTATCTTTCCTTAAGCTGCAGGAATGCTAACGCAGTCAACCAAAAGTCTTTGAAAAATTTGAAGAAACAGTTGACATGGGTCCTGCACCAAAAGACGACATTTGTGATTTCGCCACCAAAGAAACGGCTCGTCTACATTTCCCGAGGGAAGACGGAAGATCTGACGGCGTCGACGTCGATAACCGTCCTGGCAAAGAAGTAGGGGATGCAATGAAATGGTGGCAGTGAAGCGAACGAATTGTGACAACAAGTGTGGTGATATCACTCTGGTTGTTTAGTCTGTGTGGAAAATATATGGAGATTACTATATCTTTGTTATAATAATGGAACAGTATCATTCTTACTTAAAATATATTTCTCCTCATACCTAACTTCCCCAGTTTTTCTGCAATATTTTTCCTAATTTCCAGTAAAAATCCGAAGTGATTTTTATCTGTATGGATAATTGTAATTTCATAATGCATCTCTGAATAAAACGTTCCCGAAATGCTTATTTTGATATTTTTTATTTTGATAGTCTGGTCTAATAGTCTCATCTTAACAATATTCTCTTCGATTTTCCAAAGATTTCTTTAATTTCTATGTACATATTTGCAAATAAACGAATAAAAACACAACTGAAAGATTTTCTGGTCAACAGTTTTTCTTCAGAAATTAAAGGCTGCACAAACAGTTGTAATGTTCTTGAGTAATTCTCATATTAAAATTTCCTCGCTTAGCAACTGTTTTCAAGAAATTTCAAGATGCTTAATGAAGATGGTTCTAAATTTCATCTCTCCTGCATCAACAGTCCCCTGTTTACTTTGTAAAAATTAAAATCCTTCATAATATGAAAGAAAGGCCAACAAAAGACAGTTTATTTGTCTAAGCTAGTATGACTTTGCACTTGTAACCTAAGTAGAAAGTAAAAGGGGGATAAGCACTGCAGCCAGGATCGAATAGGCTCTGCGAAAACTCATAGTACCATATGCAGTGTGTTGAGCAAAGCACCTATAAATAGTATATCTACAAAAATACACACACACACACACACACACACACATACGAACAGTCTACAAAGATTGTGATGAGTTCATACTGTTAACTTAGGAACAACTGCTTACTGAAAGCTACTCTTATCCTTATATAGAGCAGTACCTCTGCAATATCGCTCGGCCTTGTGTTCTCTGCGTTGGGTTTCTTGGTTCACCTGGTGGGATCCACAAAGTCACTACTGCAGGTAAATCTCTCTCTCTCTCTCTCTCTCTCTCTCTCTCTCTCTCTCTCTCTCTCTCTCTCTCTCTCTCTCTCTCTCTGTTTCCTTTAATTGAGCCTGGTTATATATCATCTTTTGATTTACTAGTTTTCGGTTATATCGCGTGTCTTGATATCGTTTTAGCTCACTGTAACTTGATAGATATTCTTGCTAATTCCAGACAGTGCACAGATGTTTGTGACATACCCGGATGCCCCATCTTTGGTAAACTTGGTTCTTCCGTCTCTTTTTAGTGCTTTTTTTCACCGTCCTAGACTCTCAAGTGATTCCTTAGCTTATAAACCCTGTAAAATGACGTTAGATAATTTATACAGATCAGGTTCAATAAAAAAAAAAAATAAATATGTAAATTTTAACTGTGGTAGTGTTAATAAATAATGATAATCAGTGCTACAACTAATATTTGTCCTAAATAATCCTTTCCCTAAAGTCTTTTGGCATTCCTTTTCGATATTTGTTTTTAAAGGATATTTTAAAGATGCTATAGGGCTCAGATCTGTTTTATAAAATTCAATGAAGATTTTTCCTTGATATAAAAAAAAAGTAGTTTTACGTACGCAAACACGCGAACAAACACTATACGCACGCACACGCACTCACTTTATATATAAATGTATATGTATATGTATGTGTAAATATGTATATATATATATATATATATATATATATATATATATATATATATATATATATATATATATATATATATTAAATATATATACATATATATATACATACATATATATATATATAAAAAGCTTAAGCCGACTAATTGCTGGCATTTGAAAACATGTGTCCAGTGCAGGTGGCCTCTATGTTGATGTTGGTATTTTCTGCAGTTAGATACAGCAGGTATCCGATGCAGTCATACCTTCCGGTCACGATCAAGATGCCTGGAGACAGCTTAACAAAATGAAGGAAGCTTTGTGATATCTGTGGATTCAGAAGGCGGGGTCCTTCGAACACTGAACCCGACGGTGACGTCAAGCTTCAAGGGAGAGGTTATTAAGTGAATGTGTGCATACATGCACTCTAATGTGTATATTATAAAGGAACCATAAAATGGGTATTCACTTCGATTTGTGGCTGGTGTGATCGGTATTTTGAGCTGTGTGTGTAAATAAGAACAGCCACTGTGAGGAATGGTTTCCGAATGGCCATAGAATGTAAGTGAGATAACTCATTAACAGATAACTCATTAACACATATATCTTTTTCAGACATTATGTGGAATACCCATTTTACGTTGCAGTGAAACCCCTCTTCTTTATTATGCATTTTTCCGTTTTAAGTGATTATTTCTTTATGCACATTTCAGCTTTCAATATAAGCTACGTTTCTTTTAACAGGAATTCTGGTTGAGTCCTGTGAGGACATATATATTGGAAATGGTGTTTTTTTTTTAACATACTATATGACATTTTTTTTGGTCTAGAGTAATCATGACCTTTTTATTTTGTTTGGTGACCGGGGTGTGAGTCACTAGTATTGGTTGGTCTAGAATCATTAATTCGATTGATTGAGTTTCCTCTAGTTATGACTTATATTTTTCTGGAGTGTGAGAGACTCCATTTCATGACCGTAGCTTTTGCTGAAATACTTTCTGTAATTTTACAAATAAAGTCTAGTTTTGTATCTCGGCGTTTTAATCCAGTAAGCCTTTGTTTGATAGTTAGAAAGAGTGAGGAGTTGATGAGAGAAAGAATGTGCTGACCCAATGCTGGCCATTGCTATAGGAGGTTCTTCGAGAAGAGAGATGATATGACATTGTTCTTTAAACAGATGTAGAAAGAGATTATGACCCTATCTTACCTTGTTTTTAGGGCATAATAGTTGGTGGCAGCGCCACCACTATTATGGCCTAAAACAAGTTTATAAAGTCGAATAGACTGTTTATAGGTTACGCTTCCGAAGAGACATATCTTATTAATAGTTGTTATCTGGTTGCCATCTTTCCCGAAATAACAATTCGCGAAAGGCATCTCGAAAGGAAGGTTTCCTATCATTTTTTGACAGTCCTCGCAGTGTCTTACTGAAAGAATCCATTAGTCTTAATATCTCACACTACTAAGGATTCTATGTGTAAGCAGTATCTCCCCCATAAAAGTCAGTTTTATTTAATAAGATTTATCAGCGTCTATGATGGAAGTAATTTGATTCTTCATTTCAGAACACCTCTCGATTAACAACTGAAGTAAGAGCAAGCTTGACAAAATTGAAGACTAGTTCTAACCGTGTGTCTCTTTGAAATATTTTTCTGGTTCCTAAAACTGGCTTTAATACCATATTTAATCTAAAGAAATTAAACTTTTAAATATCATCGAAGTGAACAATGAAGATATTAATGCTTTAATAGAAATTACCTACCAAGTAAGTCTTGAACAATTTGTTCTTTGTAAGCCCCAACGCCAAGCCCATATAAAAGATTTTAAAACGCAGTTTTCTATGATAATTCATTTAAAGAAATGAAGATTACATGAAATAATTATGCATGTATTGAAGGTATTTGACACTCTGCTTATATTTATCTAAAAGCAGTTGCCACAATAAATTTCATAAACGATCACTATTTTATCAATTTATACACAGTGTTAGGACAAACTATTTACCCTTACCTCTAAAAGATGGGAGTTTTATATGGAATGAATTAAAACTGACATATAGACCCTTTGCTTGTAAACAAATACACTTTCATGAACAATAAACATTAAATAGTTTTCCTCGCTGTATAATCAAGGAAATACTTTGAATCACGTCAATGAAATGAGAAGATACAGTTTTCTTCAATTAATCGAAAAATTTGCATAAATGGAAATTTTTAGTATAATTTTGTGAATGTATATGCTATCTGATGGAAATACAATCTTTTGAGCCCTGTCCCATTCCTTTAATTTCGGCCTTTGTTGCGTTTATGGAATATATATTCTACCTTTTTCTTGCGATTCCTCCTTATACCCGTTTTTGTTCGATCAAAACTACGGTTCCTGAAAAGGATGATCTACGAGAGACCTTCCTTTTTTCTTTCTGATTTATTGTCATCTCTGTATACTTCCCTCTATGAAAAATACTTTAGAGTTTTACATAATTATGTTGTATATTGGGTCGACTTGTAATTCTGCATTCTTTCTGGGCCCGTCGTTATCCAATAATCCCCAAGACTTCCCTTTAGATTATTCTTTTCCTTGATCTTCTGTCAGTAATTTATGTTCCCATGTCGCTCCTTTGACCTTCCATTCGGCCTTGATTGTTCGTTTTCAATACAAAAATCCTTTTGATCTGTGCCTGAACTCTGATTTATGGACTGTTTTGTTAAGGATTTTCATTAAGATAGTCTAGTTTATGGTTTTAAGATACTGTTTCACTTGTTTCTGAGCCAAATCTTCAAAATAATTCTTATACCTTGTGAATTCTTAAGGTTCAAGTAGTTCAATTTGTGTAAAAACTTAGGTGAAGATGGATATTTTTCTTTATCAGTGTAATATGAGGGATACATTTTCTGCAGTTTCCGTTCCTAAATGTTGAGAACGCAGAAACTTCAAGGATTTTTGAGAAAATATTTCTATTATCTTTTTAAAAAATTGGAAAAACAAATAGGGATTTTTATTTTTAATGTTCCTTAACGTAAAGACAGGCAAATAGAAAACAAACGCACTAAAAATAATTTCCTTTCTGATTGCTTAAATGGCATCGAAACTCCTTGAATAAATGTTGATGTTAATTTGCCTCTTCAACAGAACTGAATATTGCTGACGGAAACCCCTTAAATGAGGTGAGATGTGGCAGTTATTAGCCATTGACATTTCCACATGAGGGTAAAGGATGGGTAACAAAGTAAGTGTATGCAACAATGCTCGGAAAAAGGGGAAAATGGCTGAGAAAGGAGGAAAGGATGGAGGACGAAGTAAAGTAAAAAAAAAAAAAATCCATTAAGTATTTTTCGAGTCGAGGTAAGATTTTTTTGTTTTTTTGCTCTGCAGCCTGGATATATAAAAATATGCTATATCTTTACTCTTATTAACAATTAAGTTTTTTATTCACATGTTGACAAGATATTCTTTGCACAATTCTCTGCCTCGAGTGAAAAGATTTCAGATGTGTCACTAGAAAGAGAAGGTTATTTGTTTTTATGTCACCAAACTCTCCGGTCATGTGAATACCATAAAAGGTTGCGCAATGCCCCAGAAATAACTGAAAATAAAGAGAAAAATAAAGGTGTAGGCAAAACGGCACTGGGCGAAAAGTGGCCTCGCGTTGGGAAAACATAGAAGAAATGACGATGCACGAAGTGAGAATATTTCCTACTGTATTTTTTTTCATAAAGAGGGTTGCAGTAAAACAACTAAATCTATAGCTTGGTGACTGGGGACACTCACCTGTAAGAAAATTAAACTAAACATATTTTATCGGAATTTCTACAGGCTTCTGTTTACTATGAGTGTCTTTTTCTGCAGTGTATATGCAGTATGAAACATTAAAAGATAGCCCTTTTTTATTTGTTTATCTGTAGAACGTTCTCAAGGTTACTGTGCGCAATCGGCGGTTGAGGGGTTATATCTGTGAAGCCTGACGGGTACCATTAAGCAGTCATTTCCATTAAGAATGCTCTAGTATGATAAGAATGATGAGACGGCAGTTTCATAGTAATCTGTGTGCAGTTTATAAGAGAGAGAGAGAGAGAGAGAGAGAGAGAGAGAGAGAGAGAGAGAGAGAGAGAGAGAGAGAGAGAGATGGCGCATATCAAGATTCCATGGCTGACATATTGTAAATTTCATGGGTCAGTGATAACATGAAATCTGTTTATTCTTTTTCTACAAGAAAATTAAGTCTTTATTTTCTCAGTGGAAGGGGAATTTTAGGTGTCCCTCTGTGGTAACTCTTAATGGTTAAGACGAACCTGAATAATGAAAAAAAAGGAAGTCTCTGATGAAATAGACTACACAAATAGAAAAAAAAAAAGCTTGATAAGGGCTTGGTTCATTCTCGTTTTAAGCGCACGGTACATTTTCGTAAAACGGTTTTATATGCTTCGTTTAATAAAACGATGAATTTTGGTTGGCGAGACCACAAAGACATGGGGATTTGCGTACTCATAGGAATGATTCATTTACATGTTAGGATCACTGCGTTGCTGGGCCATTTTAAAGCGGTATCAGATTTTTTTATTATCTTTTCAGATAATATTTGCTATAAAGAGGGAGCTTTCCTACAGCATTTTCAATAAACAGAATAGACTAAAAGACTTTATAAAGATTAATTTCTTTAAGCTCTCATAGCCGATTTCTTTGGTTTAGGTAATGATGGGATATGATAACTATTCAGCAGCAACAAGAAAGGGTTTGAATCTCTTACAGCTACTAATATACTGATAAATTAAGCGAAAAATTAAAAGCAGCAATAAGCCAGGGTAAAAGATCACAGGAGTGAAGAATTCAATGGCAATCCCTCTTCTACGGAATGCCAGCAGATTTACGGAAGCTGCTGATCGAGGAGAGAGTATCTATGAACAAGGAATGTCTGTATGACGGAAAGACAAATTTATTTTATTTGTATCGAAGGAAACTGACACATCCAGAAATATGGCAGCTATACAGATGCATGAAAAAGATATAGGATAGGACATGTAGAAAAGACTCGAGAAGAAACATCAAGTAAAATAACTTGTTTTCATACTGGGCAGAGGGCGGCAGGCATCACCATTGCACTAAGGCAAGTGATGATTAAATATTGGAAGACGTTTCAAGTCCTGGCGTCGTTTTCAACGTGGTATGTTTCTTTTTAATGTACTTTAGTTTACTCAGTCTGAGATTTGTAAAATAATTTTACTTTAATTTCTTTAATGTTAGAAACTTTATAAAAACAGCTGTATATAATTCGCACCATGAACCTAAACTGTCAGCGATACGAGTCAGTATTAAAACCACTGAATGTTATCGGAGGAAGCCGAAACAGCGCGAATAATTACTATGAAACGGTATAGGTTCAAAGTGCCCATTGTGAGCTCTTTTTGTCGAGGAACTTATGCAGATTCCTTGAATCCCGGATTCATATGACTTTTGTATGAGGTGTTTTTATTCCAACCTTTCTTCTGGTGTATAATTCGACAGTTTATCTTCAGATACGTGCATGTATATACATAAGGTTTCCTCTCTATCCATTTGTCTGTCAATCTGTTAGTATATTTATCTAACAGATAGATAGACAAAACAGTTTAAAAGAATGAAGTAGACTTAGTTATATTTTATCCCATGAGGAATACATATATATAATATATATATATATATATATATATATATATATATATATATATATATATATATATATATATATATATATATACACATATACATATATATATATATATATATATATATATATATATATATATATATATATATATATATATATATATATATATATATATATATATTTGTGACAAGAAGTATTTTGCTAGTCCCTGGAAGAAAATATGAAAAGAACAATACCTATAAACTAAAAACTGGGAAAGAGGTGAACGTCAGAGGGATATCACTACCTCGTGTCAGTAATAAGAATGACTGAATAAAAATTACTGTGATGTTTTAGTTGGTTTCTCTAGTGAATATAGTGCGGCTGGCTTCCGTGAGATTTAGTCTCCGTAATACGGAAGATATTTTTTTAGGGAATTTCCCCGAAGGCTAGTTTTTCTTTTATCCAACGAAGGCTTCATTTTTTTTTTACTTTCCTTTTATTTATTTAATATTTGTCAGTGGTTTCTTAGGGAGAGTAAGCGCAAAAGAGAGAGAGAGAGAGAGAGAGAGAGAGAGAGAGAGAGAGAGAGAGAGAGAGAGAGAGAGAGAGAGAGAAGAGGGGCACCTCGACAATGTAGCTTTTTATTTCCTAAATACTCTTGGTTTTAGTATATCTACCTAACTCTCTGTTTGGTTTGTCTGTATGTAAGTTTTTCTGAGGTAAAAACTCTAATTT
This sequence comes from Macrobrachium rosenbergii, assembly GCF_040412425.1. NCBI lineage: Eukaryota > Metazoa > Arthropoda > Malacostraca > Decapoda > Palaemonidae > Macrobrachium > Macrobrachium rosenbergii. The sequence goes on along the minus strand of NC_089781.1, from coordinate 70,391,268 downwards.
CTACAGAACGATTCACGATCACCTTGTAGTTCTCGAGATGAAGACTTTGGTGTTTGTAAATAGTATTATTGTGATTTTTTTTAAGTCCTTTGCAGAATTGTCTGTCAACAATTTCCTGAAAGTTTATTAGCGCAAAAATAAGGAACAAAGAAAAAATAAAAATGGCAGCGTCATAATGTAAACAGTTTTATAAATAACGTAAATTGTAACGATGATTGCATCTTTTGACTTTTTTGTTTTTTCTAAGGAAAAAGACTTCCTGGAGTAATTTGTTTTACTAAAACCTAGTGTTACCCGTTTTTATTACGGTGCTTAAATTCGTTTAAACCTAAGACTATAACTCTTTAATGATTCTTATTACTCATACTCATTTTATTTTAATGGCTATTTATTCTAAAAGAAAGTAAGCACAGCCTTTCGCTGATTTTTTGTAACTTAAAACAATAATTAAAGTAAATCACGGGTAGAAACCTTCCGCGTGCATGCTAGAACTCCGCTCTAGGTACTTTGACAAAAAGATCTTACAGGATGTTTATATTTTGCTGTTAACACCAGGCCATCTGATTCCAAGATCTCTCTTTGCCCGGTCCTTCGTTCCTGCAACAAATAATAGAGGACTCGCTGCTAATACCTAAGGTACAAAGTCAGTGGGTCCGACCAAGGAAAAAAATTTTCATAAGACTTGTTTCATTATTGTAACAATATACATGAAAGAACTTTCCCGCGAAGTAAAAATAATGTTATATCTGCACAATTTGATCATCTTGCTCTGAAAGATTCAGTTAAATATACGAATGTCTACGTGATAGCTGGACTTCCACTAGTAACAAAAATAAAACTCTACAAGAATCAGAATTCTTCTTGAGAAAGAGGAAAATTTTTTCTCTATTTTTCATATGACACTGACTTTTGAGTCGAATTCTTTAACGCTAATCATTTTTATCACATTTTTTTATAAAGACAAATTATTTTCTTTTAATCCAAAAGGTTATATTTCAACCAGAGATGCTTGAATTGAAGTATATTCGAAAATCCTAATTGTCGAAAGGGCGGCCATGTATAAATGAAAATGAATATGCAATTGACAGTTTTTTTTTTTTTTGCCTCAGATGGCCAATAGTTTTTTTTTTTTAAGATAACCATCACAAATACCATTTCACATGGTCTCTACGGAATCCCTGATCACGGCCAATACAATCCTAGGTCTTAAGATACAATAGCATCTTTCTCCGACACCACTTTTCGTCTTTCTCCGACAACGTAAAGTACTGGTTTTATGTTCCTTAGGAGACTATACAGTGCATATATAGCAAGAACATCAGCGGTTTATACTGTCGCCTTTAATTTGTTCCTTTAATTCAAGTTTAAAGTAATTCCAATTTTTCTTTACATGCAGTAGTAACAATTTACGTACTTTTTATTAGTTTTCTGTAAAAGAAAACTATTGTGCCGGCTTTGTCTGTCTGTCCGCGCTTTTCCTGTCCGCCCTCAGATCTTAATAACTACTGAGGCTAGAGGGCTGCAAATTGGTATGTTGATCATCCACCCTCCAATCATCAAACATACCAAGTTGCAGCCCTCTAGCCTCGGTAGCTTTTATTTTATTTAAGGTTAAAGTTAGGCATAATGGAACGTCTGGCAACGATATAGGACAGGCCACCACCGTGCCGTGGTTAAAGTTTCATGGGCCGCGGCTCATACAGCATTATACCGAGACCACCGAAAGATAGAACTATTTTAAGTGGCCTTGATTGTACGCTGTAGCAGCTGTACAGATAACTCGATTGCACCGAAGAAACCTCGGCGCATTTTTTACTTGTTTTAGTAGTATCGGCAATGATAAACGGTGCAAGCTACTTTTCATAACGCGCAAACAGTAAACAGTTCAGTTCATACACAGTTTCAGTACCTTCCGCAAACAAAACGACTGTCCCAACGGCATTGAAACTCTTAAATGAAATGAAAAAGTAAAGTAAAGAGAGAAGAAAAGGGATATCGTTATCCCAGTTGTTAACAGAATAAATAAAAACCACTGTGAAAGATCTTCAAAAGAATTCATTGACTAAGAGAGAGAGAGAGAGAGAGAGAGAGAGAGAGAGAGAGAGAGAGAGAGAGAGAGAGAGAGAGAGAGAGAGAGTTTTTGATGTCAGGAAACTCTTGGTATCTCGAGGGAAGGTTAGTGTTCCATGAAAGCGCCAGAATACAGGATGTTCCAGTAATGAGATGCTTGTGTTATTTAGGGAAGAGCTTCAAGCCAACACGCCATCTAATGATGTCTACCGGTGCTTTAAAGAGGGGGAAGGTAGTGTTGCTATGCAAGAGATACAAATCCTAAAGAAACGGAAGGACGTTGATAAGATTCAAAGCATAAAAAATGCCGTATTATGATACAAAAGGAGAAAAGTTTTCAGCTTTCTTCGCACAGGAAAAACATGAAAAAAGCCATAGGTTAGAATCCTGGCCATGGTAAATGAACTTATAATAATCACCCGGTAGAGAAATATTGTATATTGCTGCGTTACCGTGTGTGTTGCCTGCGTATCTTAAAAATATCCCATCATAGTTTGGTTTAACTTGGGAGAGAAATTAATTATGCAGGATTCTCGACGCTGTTTATTACTGGGAGAAATTGATTCAGAGCTGATAAAGAGTCTCATGCCAGAACTTCTTCAGCTTTCTTACGATTTACTGCCAAATTCTTATCTTTTTTATGGGGGGAAACTATTGGCTTAATGTCCAGTATTTTAAACTATCTTGAAATATCCTGCTTTAAGACACACGAGGCAAGACCGACACAGGTTTTACCTTAACTAAGAACTATGTTGTTGATGATAATAAGTGAACTCGATATAGATCACAGCCAAAATGCTCTGATTGTAAGGTATTTGCCCTGATTCCATTTCACTTAAATGCTATAACTTACTTTGGACAGAAACTCCGTCTAAGGAATTGGGGTAGGCAAGTCGTTAGGTTACCCTTCTGGTCTGTCAATAACAGTACAATCTTACATTTGCCCCGGATTATCTAAAATCTTCCCTTCTTGTGACTACACGCTACACATATCACCATATATTACCGTACATTATCAAAACCAATCTGGAAAAGTATCAAAAGTTAGCCTGGCAAATCCCCGTTGTTTCTGTTTTCATGGATGTTCACGTACCCATAAGTAACAGTTACGTATCTTACCAGTCACGTACCCATTAGTGACACTTACGTATCTTACCAGTTCCATCCACCGACGTTTGTATATTGCTTCACAGAAATTTATAGCAATGAAGTTATTTATACGATTATTCTATTAATAAATCTAGTTTTTCATTTGTAAAGAATATCCATACTAACACCATCTTCTATCTTTTCAGTTCATCCATGTTACTCTCCTTTAAAATTTAATTTGTTTTCTTACATTCGAACTTTATTTGGTACTATATTGGAATTAAAGCAATATTTATTTCCACACACATATATAAACAAAAGAGAAAAGTTGACCCGACTTTCCTTGTTATGCCATCTGTAGCGCACTGGATTGTGCAAGAGAAACTAAAACAGCAGATAACACTTACGTCTGATACTCATTCTTTTCGAACAGAGACCAAGAAAAAGATAAGTGGCAGCAAAACCAGCTTGTTTTCATCGTCGATGTACCGCGTTTGCGTGTCAGCGCGTTGCCATAATCTTTTTTATTTCTGCTAGAGCAGCAGAATCAAGTTATGTTTGATTACCCTCAAACATTTTTATTTTAGAACAGTAGTATCTGAGCGTGTACTGTGCTGTTAATATACCTTGCAATATTAATTTTTCCCGGTTAATCCTGAAATTAAAAAGGAAACGCTATTGACAAACCAGGAACAATATATGATAGATGACTAAAAAATTAAACTGTGAGTTTCTTTAAACTTGATGTTCTTTTTCATGGCAAAAGAAACCTAAGAGCAATGATTCCTTTTTATACCCTACTACTAATTTAAGTTTTGAAAGAACAGAAATATTGTTTACTTTGCGTTCTTTACGCTTTATGTGTTGGTATTTTCTTTCTTTTTGCTAGTAACTGAATTTTCATTACTGTTTCAGATGGCAGGAGCTCTGAGAACGGCGCTGTAAACGACAAGAAATAAAAGAGTGTATGATCAAAGAAAATCAAAGGTTGGTAAAACTTCTAAGGGACAGTGGCGTTTGTTGATCAGTAAATGACGGGCGAGACTCAAGAGGTAACCTCAATCTTACCGTTGGGGTTTCATGAATAACACAAGGAAAGAGCAATTAGTAAAATGAACTAACAACAGTTGTTTCATGTGAAAAGATGATTGCTTTCAAGTAGATGATTATGCGTTGATTAAAATCTGAGATGATTAAAAGAAGCAATCGTTTCTCTCTCTCTCTCTCTCTCTCTCTCTCTCTGTCAACTGATGTCAATCACATCATTGTTTTGTTTATCATTACTATTTTGTAAATGTATTGTTAAACTGCAGTATTTTGAAAAGAAACCAAACACGAAAGGAGTAATTGATTTAAATACAGAAAACTACAGTTACTTTAGAAGTTACGCTTCCGAAAATAACATTTTGAGAAAAGAACGGAACCGTAAATTAACTTTGCCTAGAGACTGAAGACACAAAGAGTTAGGATCTTGAGGCATAAAAGTTTCTATAAGTCGCGGCAATATGGAATTCTTAAGGAAAAGTTATCTCCACTGAGCATGAGATGACTGAATTTCTAGTAGATATAAATAATATTTAAATTTAACAAGAAACTTTTTGTCGTAAAAGTTATATACTCAAAGGAGCTCTACTTTCACGATCTGGAGAACAACAAAGTTTATCCAAATAATTTCCTCGAAAAAGATCCAGTTACTGCCTCCACTCCAGGTAGTTTTTGCCCTAAATTACATGAGACAAGCAAGAGTTAAGTTTTTATATTACAGTACGACTTGTTTACATCCGAAGAGCTGGAAGCAACGGAATTTTGTGAACTCTGGAAAGTTTTTATATTACAGTACGACTTGTTTACATCCGAAGAGCTGGAAGCAATAGAATTTTGTGAACTCTGGAAAGTTTTTATATTACAGTACGACTTGTTTACATCCGAAGAGCTGGAAGCAACGGAATTTTGTGAACTCTGGAATATCTAAAAGATTTATTTCCTGTCATTCTCGCTTTTATATTGTTTCTCCAACTTTCTAAGTTTCTTTCAAAGTATTATTAAATTATGACAATGGTATCATTAGTTATGTGCGCTTATGCTTTTCGATAATTAAAAAAAAAACACAGGTTATACTAAAAACCGGATGACAAACGGAATATTTTACGCAAAACATTTATTCATTATCAACATATCAAATGTAGCTACAGCTAGATAATTTAGTAAGACGAATTTTACCAGCTTTTCAGAGTACATAATCAAAGATATATTTTATTTTCTATATTTACATGACATAAGATGAAAGAAAAATGACTGTGTGGTATATGTCTAGTTTGGCATATTTGTTATATTCATTTGATAACGAAGTGTCCATTCATTTGCATCTTGATTGTTCAACTTTTCCCCTATTTGCTGTTGTTGTTCATGTGACTGCTGCATCTTTTCTTGTAATGTTTCCTTAGGTAATTACTTTGTAAATGTTCCTTTTGAGGTTTAGCGAAATTTGGAATTTCTGGGTGACCCTTATTTCCAGTTTTAAGTAATTTCTGTGAGGATTTATTGATGCCAGAATTCAAACAGAATCATTTACGCAGTGTGCTATGGCGACGTAATACATTTGATCATGAAACGTGAATTTAAATACATTTACTAAATGCTTTAGTAAATTAATTGATTTGGCCCATCAATATAATTCATGGAACTGGAAAACGACAGAGCCTCCCCACTTTGGATTGCCTAACACATGGAAGTAGTAATTGGCTTAAACACAGTGTGTACAGAAACCTTACCAGTATATCTGCCCATGGTATATTTTGTTCCGGCAAAAGCAATAAAGAAATCAGTTTTCACATCCATGTTTTTAAGAGCACTGTGCAGGTATAGCCGTGAGTAAATTGGTGATAGAAAGATAAAATTAGGAATGCGGTAAAAAATTAAAATATACTATGTAAGGCAATGTTTTAAGAACAGCCAGAAAGACTAATTAGTTTATTACTTACGCCCCTCCACCTTTTCTTTACATCTGATATGTGTGAATAACTGATTTAAAATCATAAATGTTCGTTCGTGCTGTCACTCTGGCATACATATTGTAAATGTCTACCACTGTATCGGTCCTCCTGTAAACGTTTTAAATTTAAAAAAGAAACAGGTAAGGATTTACAATTTTATTTTACCTGTGTTTCATTTTACCTGTGCTCCATTATATATATATATATATATATATATATATATATATATATATATATATATATATATATTTATATATTTATATATATAAATTCCCCTTCGGCGATTCTCCAACGGAGATATGTATTTCGATATTAAGCGACATTTGTATGTTGTATGTAAATGTATAATAATTTCATAACAAGAGCTGCGTGTTCCAAACGTATGTGTCATGTATTGTATGTATGTATAAAAGTATGGCTATGGTTTATGTCGCTGATGTTTACTTCCAATTCATTTATCAAGATCTAATGGAATATACCGAGGTAGCAGAAAATCTTGATCCCGAAGTGTGGTTGCTTCTGTATGTAATTTTTTACTTCCAAGATCTAATGGAATAATTAGTACTCACATCATGTAATACTTGAGGAATATTTTTATTTATTCACACTAAAACAAATATTAAACCCCAAATACCATCAGCCAATATATCTACTACGACATACTTGAACTGATTTACTGCTTTCATTCTGCCACCATCCGCACCACTATTCATTGCTCCAATTTGGTGTCCATATAGTGCCTTTACAGCGGTACAGCGGTAAAGTTGCGTGAGGATACTTTGCACACGTTGGGTTTTGGATTCAGATATTGCCAAATATTGCTGCAAGTCAACTCGGACTCAACAAAAACTTGTACATCATCTGAAGTTTCAAAACAATTCTATTTCTGTATCTTCCCGTTTCATTTCGTCGTATTTTACAAATTCCGTTTCGAGCTTGAGAAGAAGAGCATTTGGTGCAATTTATACATACACTAAATACATGTTTTAGTTTCAATATCGAATTGCATTTAGAAACTGATCGTTCATTATTTACTCCTTGAGTTTACCGTGGGTTCAGCATATACCTTATGACGTTTCAATATTTAATACTTTAAAAGCAAGATTTTTTCTACATTTATTCTTGTTTATTTATTTTTATTCAATATCAAAAATTACGTTGATTTTATGAAATGTAAATGATTTTTTGGTTGGTACAGTGGACATGAAAACCTCTCTATAGCGAGGTTACTAATATCATTCAAAAATACTCTCTCCTTCTCCCACGTACGAGACAGGAATGAAAATTCCAATGAGCGTATTAATCAAAATCTTTGATTTCCCATGAGACTCGACCTTCAGTCCCCGGTAGTAGACGCTGAGTGACTTATACCGCAAGGTGGTGGGAGCTCCAGGCAAGGCCATGAAAGCATTACTGCTAAATTTGTACATGGAATAATATATTTTTGTATGGTTATATATTGTCAACAAAATTATACTTTGACCTTTTCTCTTTTGTATTATTAATGTATTGAAATAGGGTTACAAACTGTAAATTTTTATAAATTCATAAATAAGGTAATCATGATAATTATAAAACAGTTAATAAAGAGTTCTTTCATTGTAACATTACGAGTAGTTTTTGACAGTGCAACCATACGATAGATAAAAGAACTTCGAATTCATTTACAATAAAAAAAAAAATAGTCTAGATTCAATGATTACGGAAAACGTAGCCAACCACCAGCATTGTTCGTTCGTCTCTTAATGAATATATTATACTTTTCAGTGACCTTTAACATAAACTTGCATTTTTGTATATATTTATATATTATACTTTCCAGTTATATAAGTGAATTATATATATATATATATATATATATATATATATACTGTATTAACATAGTTATATTTAAATATTCCACATTTCATTCTAATGTCCATCTTTATATATAAATATAATATCTTTTGCAGCAAAGATGGATATATATATAGCAAACATTATATATATATATATATATATATATATATATACATATATATATATATATATATATATATATATATATATATATATATTCATATATATATATTCGTATTTAGAAAATTCGGTCCTCCAGTCCGTTAGCTAGGAAATCAAATTTCATGGCGGCTGGAGGAGACCCCCACTAGGAGGGGATAGAATGTAGTTGTCCTACCCCACTATCGTACGATATTGGGGGACAGAAAGTCGTTAGGTCACAGGAACAGTCAGTTTAGTAATTGGGACGCTAGACTGACCCTTAGTTAGTCTTAACTATAAGACCTATTTCACTCTGACCTTTGTGCTGGCTGTTACCTGCCTCTTCCAGATATACCACTGTCTTGTGCCCACTACTGGGATCAAATGGTGCGCCTCGGTGACCTCTGCTGTCTCACTCTGTGCCCAAACCTCAGAAGTGCAAGGTCGCTTCTCTGTACTCATCCCACTGGCTACATGTTGGGACTTCTGCAGCCTGAATCCATTTTTTGCACGTGAGTTCCATGCACAGATGCAATAAGAGTCCTGTAATTTGGCTCTTCAAGCTCTGCCCCTGCCCTTGTAAAACAATTGCCTTAGAAGACTCAATTCCATCTTCTGATATTAACAATGGACAAGGGCCACGTGTAGCGGCACTCAGCGTTATCATTGTGCTAATGTAAAATAATTTTATCAGCCAGCCTCACTTGAAGTGTTTTATAAATTCATATCAAACTCTTTGCAGGCTATAGCCTTATCAGATTTATTTATTTGCTAACTGTAGTTACACTTTTTATTGCACATTGTATGTGTCTTGATTGCTGAACTGCCAGCCTATCCATTTTATATAATTTCTAGTTGCAAATCTGTATTAAAGTCATGTAATCTAACCAACTTGTTTGAAAAGGCAACCTTCCCATTTTCTTTAAATAAATGTCATTTCAAGAAGTCATACTATTAATTACATTTATTGCTCATGTTCTGAGATCTAGGTGTTGGCCCCTAAGGCAAATTACATTCAAAAGTCAATTTCACTCTTCCAACCGGACTCAGGACATAACAGTGATGATCTCGCCAGATTCTTACTCAAATAGTAACGAGAATTAGCTTCACTATTACTAGACTAGGAAGGAAGACGAACCGAGGAATAATGAAATTTGTAAAATAATTCGATTCCAATATTCACAAGGAAAAAGATAAAGGGTGACAGAACCAAAGCTAAACATTACAAGGTAAGGGTTATTATTATAATTGTTGTAATATTAAGGATATGTTAGGATAGATAGGGAAGAAGTGTTTTAAAAGAAGTAATTTGTAGCTGATTATTTAGTTATCATATATTAGAGGCGAGATCACCAAAACAGTTCTTAAGTTAGAGACGCAGGATAACTGCCCGCAAAATTTTGCATTGTGAGAAGCAGAGTAGCAACAGTGTTGTGACACCAGAGAACTGATATTTAGGAATTTAGGAAGTGCCTTACCAGGGATTTATTAACTGTGGGCCGTGAACAGTTAGCTGAGTGTGTTATTCAAAAACAGTTACGGCAGATGAAGCATCCAATTCCTTTGTCAGTGAAGTGAATTCGAAAATTCGTGTTTGTTGAAATATCATGGATGACAACTCCTAGCAGCTCAGCGCATGCGTGTTCCACTGTCTAACTTTCACAATTCCAAGACCGCCAGATCCAGTTCAGATTTTATGTTAATGTTTCAAGTTAATTCAAGCTGGCATATCAGCACCAATAATTCGGTCAGAAAATTTTAGTGTTCTTTTCCCTAAAATTTAAATCACCGATCTAGTATTGGATGAGATGATTGATGTCACCAGTAGCCAACAGCTGTCTATTATTCCCCACGCACCCTATTCCACTTCTCATCATTCGCTCGCCAAGCGAAATTCCATTTCTTTTCGCCTAACGTAAAACCTAAGGAAATATTTTTATAATGATTTGAAAACCCTTTCCATCTTATAACTTGTCAAGGTGGGAGCTAGGTACTAAATTACGTAAATTTCAAAAGTACATTTTTAAAAGTAACTTAGCATCATTTTTCAAAGTGTAATTTTTCACAGTAAATTATTGTAAGAATGAATTAGAGTACTGTAGATTAACTAAAGCAACGAGTACATTCCAATACAAATACGCTCTCAGAGAAAGAGAGAGAGAGAGAGAACTCTAATATTCTTACATCATCACCCAAGAAAGTTAATAAGGGCATAGTAATAATAATAAGCGAGTATTGGAGAATAAACCCATTAATTCATAAAGCCAAGAACAATAATCTTTTTTCCATTTATACCCAAAACTTTGATCTTTTTAGATCCCCAATCAATTCTTCCTTTTTCCTCATTCACACAGTGAGCGAACTTGTACAAACACCCATGTTCACTGTAATTGTCTCCAATATCTATTATCATATGTAGTGCTTCAGCCAGCAGAGTGAGATCTCGTGCATTTCAAAGAAAGAACGTACAACCATTTAATAACAGTTATTAACTGTCGTGCAAGAGTGAGTTTGCATATCCAAGACTTGCGTATACGGCAAGCACGAAATCACACATTGAGTGCAACCCTAAAACCTTCCTTTCCTCATGTCAGGAAGCAGACTTCCTTTCCTCATGTCAGGGAGCAGCCATTAGTTCTTAGAACTAGCCACCCACGAGTGCAAGCCCAAGGGTTTCCCCTTCCACAGTGCCACTAATCTGAGGCACTGCCAACGACTAGCTTCCTGAAGGGCTTGCTTTTCACTTTCCATTTTATGCATTATTCAAACTCTGCCTCAGGCAGAGTGCCATTTCCTTCAGTGCAATTTGGTTGTATTGCCTCTTAGTGCTCTTCCCCGGAACACACTGACACCTTAATGCCAACAAGATATAGTCTTCACATCATAAGCCACTGCACATGTACCTGAGATACATAGTGCCAATGCCAACATATCTGCCCATAAAGATCTTTGCCCTTTCAGGATCTCTCCATTTCATTAGTGTATCTGCCCATAAGGCTCTTTACTCTTTCAAGAACGTTCCATCAGTGTGACCTTTGCACGGCACACTTAGCCACACTGCCACCTTATTGAGAAGGTGCCACTCCAACAAAGTACCACCAAGTTACAGGACACTTCCCACTGTCATAGACAATTTCCCCTAGACATCCTAAAAGACTTCAACCATGTCAACAGAACAGTACCAAACCCTCATGGAACATGGACAAGGACACAGGTTACATGGGACAGGAACTCACCCAGTGGGTGAAAGAAAAGCTGATGACATACTCCAGCAGGAAAGAGACGAAAGAGAAGATCAGAGGAAGTACGAAGAAGCTAAGGCAGCAAGGGACCTAACTCTCAAGGAGAGTGAGCTAGTTCTCAAGGAAAAGGAGCTTGAAACTGGAGGAGGCTCATAAAGAAAGTGCCGAAACTTTAGCTTCCCAACAAGCCTCCAACCCCACACCTGCTGCACCTAATGCTCCAATATCTAGCATTAATGCTCTAATTCCCAAACTGGATGGAGGATGAGCCCGAGGCATGGTTGGATGAAGTAGAAGCACTCTTGAGAACTACACCACCACTGAGATGGAGAGGGACGCCCTGCTTGCTAGGGAGGGCAAAGCCAAAACCATCCTCCGCTCGCTGGACAGGGGTACGAGAGGGAACATAGTAGACGTTTGCTGAGTGATCATCAAAGTGTATGAAATCACCCCGGAGAGATGGAGACAGCATTTTAGAGATCTCACCATGGAAGTTGGTTGGGCCTGGCTGAATGGGCCTATCATAAGACCCAATCAGGACAACATTGGCTCGACACCATGGCATGCACAGAGTTCCAGGACCTGTTCAATCGGATCATACTGGAGGGTCTCTTCCAGTGTGTTCCTGGACCACTCGCCATGCACCTCAATGACAAGCAACCTAAAACACTCACAGAAGCTTGTCGTATGGCCGACGACTGGGAGACCTTTAACCAGACTCACAGCAAATCTCACCGGTGAATAGTGCCACCTGGTCATCTCACGGGATCAGCTTGCTCGAAGAACAGACTCCCTGCCAAGCCACCAACGTGCAACTTCCGCAAGAGAGTTGGTCACCCCAAATCTTAGTGTTGCGTTAAGAAAGGAGTTAACCAGCAGTGTCCTCAAAAGGACTCCAATGACTCCTCTCCATCCACAACCACTCAATCTTCTCCACCATCCATCACCATAGGGAAATCAGCCCACTCAAGGGGCACCTGCAGAGACTGTGGAACTGCAGGGCACTATACTACCGGATATCCAGATTGCCCAAAACATATTCCCCTCTATCAAGCAAGTAAAACTGATCAGTGCCATGACCTCCATGGCCGTACTGCCAGATATTTCTCACCCCGAGGGTGTGGACTCAGTCCATCTCAGTGGCACCCCTGGATGGCTCTAGCCTAACAGTGAACCTGCCAGTTATGGTAGACACTGGCTCGGATATTTGCCTAATTGACAGGGCCCGAGTGCCAGCCAGTGCCACTGTAGATGAAAACACCAAGTGGACAATGACTTGGATAGAGGAGCAGACTAAGACCATTCCCATAGTCAAACTTCAGGTGGCAACCCCATGGCGCACCCTCACCACATTGGCATGGAGAGCAAAATCAGGCATGGAGTAGTTCCTCCTGGGACGAGACCTCCTCTGGGGGATGTCCTTCCCCAACGCCACTCTTTTGCCTAGCTACCTTCACCAGGGAGGCCTTATCTCCAGAATCACCTGACCAGGACACTGACACCATAACAGGCGTGTCACCGTCAGCCCTACCTTCCGATCACCAAAGTGGTTGATGGAAGGGGCACTCTCCATGCAACTACCAGCCCAGTCCTCGCTCCTCACAAAAGGATGACCACCAACAATTTTCTCCCTCAATGCAAAGGGAAATCACCAGAACCAAGTACCGCTGCAAGACCTGCAACGTAACAGGGCACTCCACAAATTGGTCGAGGTGCCCTAGCAAGCAAAATGCAGCAGACAACACAACCAGAACTACTCCAAAAGGCTGTGCCCTCCAACTGAGACAGAAATCTCTGTCTCATGCTACTTCAGGTACACCAAGGGGTTTTCATCCCCAGGTTCCTCGTCAGGCACGCCTGACTCCAAATCTCTGCCAGTGTCATTCAAGAGCCCTGAGCAGTGCCAAGCTCTGCCTATCTCAGACACTGAGCCTCCACTAACCTTAACCTCTGTGCCTGGCCCCGAGCTAGTACCAGTGCCAGATCCAAATCATGTCACTGATCCCCCTACGGAAGATCCTCCAAACCTCATGGCATTGATCATTGCCAATTGTGAGCCTCCATCCCCTGACAATTCTTCTTCTCAATCACCTTCATCTGCAAAGGATGAACCTCTGGCAGACCTTAAAACTACACCTTCTGGTCTGGATTGTCGGCTGGGATGCAGAACAAAGATGGTTGTCGAGCCAAAGTAGGGAGCCCCCATAGCTCCTAGGGCTACCTTTGATTCTGCTCCTGACAGCACTTCTGGCCTTTCCCCAGAGTTGGTGCCCTTGTCACCTCCTAGGAATGGCGTAACCAAACCTTGGAGGAACCCAAAGAGGAAGAAGAAGGGGCGGAAGAGACCCAGTTAACCCATAAGAGCCACAAGCTCTCCTTGGCACTCATGTCCCATTGGCACAGTGCCGTTTCCATCTCAGAGTGATCCTGGCCCCTAACCAGAGGAGGTAGCCTGCACAATCTTTGCCTAAGTAGACTAACACCTAACACCCTAGGCAATCTTGTAGCACTAACACTGATTATAACTCATGATAAAACTATCTACTACTCAAGCTGGTACACACCTGACCACTTAGCATAATTAAACTTCAGGTTGCTCATCTGAAAACAGTGCGTGTGATATTCCAAAGAATTGTGTAATCCATAAATAATTGCATTTAGGTAGGTCAGTGTCATTTAATTTAGTGCCAGGGCAGTAGGATAGTAAACCATGTCAACAAGGCACATTTTTCCATGTACCCATTGCCTTGAATAGAGTTTCCCTGTTGTCAGAAACAGCCAGTAGAAGTCTGTAGATGCCACTGTCTAGTGTTAGGCTCTGCTGTAGTAAGTGTGTTAGTAAAACTAGTATTCCTTCCTAGCAGTTAGATAACTTATTTTAGTTAGCTGCATTGCAGAAGTAAGACTCACTTGTGGAAACTAACTAACTAACTAGTCAAGGTGAATAACTTACTTAGCCAAGGCCTCCATGCCTGAAAGGGCATGAATGCCTTCTTAAAGGGGGGAGCTTTCACGTATTTAGAAAATTCAGCCCTCCAGTCCATTAGCTAGGAAATCAAATTTCCATGGAGGCTGGGGGAGACTGCCACTAGGGGGGATAGAATGTAGTCGTTCTACCCCACTATCGTATGATATTGGGGGACAGAAAGCCGTTAGGTCACAGGACCAGTCAGGATAGTAATTGGAGTGCTAGGCTGGCCCTTACGTTTAGTTAGTCTTAACTATAAGACCTGTTTCACTTTGACCTTTGTGCTGGCTGTTACCTGCTTCTTCCAGATATACTGTTGTCTTGTGCCCACTACTGGGATCAAATGGGGTGCCTTGGAGACCTCTCTCCATCTCACTCCGTGCCCAAACTCAGGAGTGCAGGGTTGCTTCTCTGTCCTCATCCCACTGGCTACGTGTCGGAGCTTCTGCGGCCTGAATTCATCTTTTGCAAGTGAGCTCCATGCACAGATGCAATAAGAATCCAGTAATCTGGCTCTTCAAGTCCTGCCCCTGCCCTTGTAAAACAATTGCCTTAGAAGACTCAATTCCATCTTCTGATATTAACAGTCGACAAGGGCCATGTGTAGCGCCACTCAGTGTTATCATTGTGCTAATGTAAAATAATTTTATCAGCCAGTCTCACTTGAAGTATTTTACAAGATTCGTATCAAACTCTTTGCAGGGTTGTAACCTTATCAGATTTATTTATTTGCTAACTGTAGTTACACTTTTTATTGCACACTTTATGTGCCTTGATTGCTGAACTGCCAACCTATCCATATTAATTTCTAGTTGCAAATCTGTAAATAAAGTCATGTAATCTAACTGACTGGTTTGAAAAGGCAACCTTCCCATTTTTTATATAGATGTAATTTCAAGGTAAGTCATACTATTAATTACATTTATTGCTTATGTTCTGAGATCTAGGTGTTGACCCATAAGGCAAATTACATTCAAAAGTCAACTTAACTTTTCTAACTGGACTCAAAACATAGCAATATATATATATATATATATATATATATATATATATATATATATATATGTGTGTGTGTGTGTGTATATATGTGTGTGTGTGTGTGTGTGTGTATACATATATAAAGAGATGTACAATATGGTAGTTGGCTACGCTTTTCCTAATCATTGAATCTGGATTATTTTTTTAATTTTAAATGAGTTCGAATTCTTTTACCTATACTGATATATATATATATATATATATATATATATATATATATATATATACATATATATATATATATATATATATATATATATATATATATATATATATATATTGTCACGATATGTACCAAGTACCTGGTTATTACACAACTAATCACAGAATTCAAAAATTTACCTCACTTCAGCCAGATACTGGAACTCTCATAACAATAGAATTATGACTGAGTACTCTAAAGGCAACAGTGTCCCCTTAAAAAACTTACTAATCATATAAGAAATCAGTCTAAGTGTATCAAAACAAGCGTGAGGAATCAACAATTAAACAAAAAAAGGCATAACTCCATCAAACAACTTTAACTGTTTCCCTGGTCATAATTCACCTCAGCAAAACTAAAGGAACAAAACACATTTATCACTTTGCCTTATGCACATAATTAATCCTATTTACTGGTGGTCAATAAATGAAACACTATTTTTTTTAAATTTTAAATACAAAAATTTTATTTTCAATTCAAAATTTATAAATAGAACTCAAAACCTGAAAAAATTTACTATTACTTGAAAAAACACAAAATTTATCTAATTCTTGGGTTAAATTATTAAACCAAAACGAAATCACAAAAACTTTAATTTATCAAGAAATTAAATCAATGAAGCAAAATAAAAAAAATTATTTTTAAATTCAAAATTTATAACTAGAATTAACAATCTGAAAAAATTTACTATTACTTGAAAACAACACAAAATTTAATTAATTCTTGAGTTAAATTATTAAACAAAACTAAATCACAAAAACTTTATCAAGAAATTAATCAATCAGACAAAATTTAAACTATCAAGAATTACTCAAGATTTGAAAAGAAAATCTTAGTAAATGAAAATTAAATCAAGTATGCAATGTTAAATTATTAAGAAATACTTAAATTGCTAAGTAAATAAATGTTAAATTAAATCACCAATATATAAAATGTGAAAAACTAAGAGATTGCAAATACAAGAACACACAAAAATACACAAAAGATTTACCAAAAATAATTTCACTAAGGCAAAAATTCCTCAATATACCTTATTATACCATGGTAATTATAAGTAAAATTCACTTTACCTTACACAAGCTTGTGAAACCTTTCGCAAAATCACCCAAAATGCAGCTGCTTGAGATTCACAAAACACACTTTTTAAGAGGCACTGTTATGAATATACTGTATACACTTTTCCCACACTCAGATCTCAAAAGCTAAAATTAATACCAGTGACAACACAAATATTTTACGTTAATAACTTCTCTCTTTTGGAGAGAGAGAGAGAGAGAACCGCACGAACGGCCTCGAAATCAAAATGAGCAAATTTTTAGTATTCCAGCAAGAAATTAAACAATCAGATGACGTAATTATTAAGGCATTTTGGGAACAAGATACAAGAGAAAATTCTAGAAGAGGAAGATGATGTCACTTCCTGAGCAAAACATTTTGGGGCCAAAACTAGTTCATTAGAACAATACGTGATCAGATCCATGTACTCTAAAACATGATGCAATTGCCATATGCTTCAATGCAACACTTATCCGCATTTCTCAAAAGGGTACATGTTTTTACCAGAAAATTGTATGGGACAAATCTTTTAACGAAAACTTAACACAATCAAAAACAGACTGCAGCATGCTAATCATAAATGGCATGTTTTTAAAACAAGACGAAGAACCAAAGTTGGTTTTCAGAACTGAGCAGCCTATTGTTACCCTTACCTGTCAACACTTTATCTTTCGCGATGGCAACCGAACCAAAACAAGCCTTTGCTACCACACACACGTCTGGCTAATATACTACTTTAATATTAAAAACGTATTAATAATTCTAAATTACGCTGTTACGTTATCTGACATTACCCTACATACTATACTTCTTCAATTATTATCATTACACAGAACACATTATAACTAGAACTGTAAATATATCAAAATTATGGAAACATATACATTTTACAAGGCAATATCGTGAAATTACTCCCCCCAGAAAATTAGTTATCCTGGGTTTGAATCCAATGATTCACAATGGGATAAATAATCTAATATTACATTGTTCTTTCCAAAAATGTTCTCTATTTTTACACATTAGGGTTACAAAACCAGTCTGGGGCACTACTACAGCTGAGAAATTTGGACAGAATTGGCGATAAAATCCAGCCATGCCCAAAAATCTTTGTAGCTGTTTCCTGGTAGTAAGGGTGGGGTAGCCTTACGGATACCTTCTACATTAGCATCAACAAGAGCAAGAAGGCCTTTTCCAACTTCAAATCCCAGATACTGAACAGCTGCCTTTCCAAACTCACTTTTTTGTAAGTTGATTGTTAGTCCTGCTTCCAGAGTTTCTTGAACACTTTCCTTAAAATCTTCAGATGTTCTTCCCATATATTAGAATAAATCACAATGTCATCAAGGTATACACCCACTCCTATGGATCCTAGCAGTTGATCCATCACTTGCTGGAATGTTGCAGGTGCATTCATCAGCCCAAATGGTAAAACAGTGTATTGATACAGTCCAAAAGGAGTAATGAAAGCTGACAGCAATTTAGCATTCTCATCTAAAGGAATTTGATAATAACCTTTCAACAAGTCTATCTTGGAAACAAATTTGGCTTGCCCAATATTATCAAGTAATTGATCTACAGTATAAGAGGCAAGGGATAATTGTCAAACCACACTGATGAAATTCAGTTTCCTATAATCAGTACACATCCTAAATGAGCCATCTGGTTTCTTCACTAACACACATGGAGAGCTGTAATGATTTGAACTGGTTCTGCTAATCCATGTTGCAACAAATACTCCACTTCTTTCTTCAAAACATCTCGATGAAAAGGTGATAAGCAATAAGCTTTCTGTTTAAAAGGTTTTCCATCTTCTCTGATCTTTATCTCATGCTTTGTCAGATCAGTACGCCTAGGTACATCTGCAAAAATTTCAGGGAAACTTCTAAACACCTCACTTAATTCACCACTTTGCTCAACACTCAGATGTTTTAGTTTATCTTCCAAATTTTCCAATATGGAAGAATTATTCATCTTGCTTTCAGCTCCCAATCTGTAGCCATCCTCGTCCTCCATAGATGAAGTTGTTTGTGTTATTGACACTGTTTCAGTTTTAGTCTCCGATAAGTAAGGTTTCAAAAGATTCACATGTATCTTCCTCTGTTATTTCCTTCCTACTGGTGTTTCAATCACATAAGTTCAATCACTTAACTTTTCTATTATCTTATAAGGACTTTGAAACTTATTGGTAAGGGGAAATCTTTTCACTGGTATGAACACTAGAACTTGCTGTCCTATACTAAAATTTCTTAGTTTAGTCTTAGCATCATATCTTCTTTTCATTTTCTCTTGGATTATTTTCATATTTTCTAAAGAGAATTTTCTAATTTCTCTTAACTTTTTCCTCAAATTCTTCACATATTCTCCTTGGATTTCCTCTTGATTTTCTTCCCAATTCTCTGCAAGAATCTTCAATGGACCTCTCATGTCTTGACCAAAAATCATCTGATTACGGTGAACATCCCATATTTTCTTGATAAGCATTCCTAACTTCAAACAACATCAAGGGTAAACCAGTATCCCATTCTCTTCCTGATTCATAACAATACTTAGTTAACATACTTTTCAATGTCTGGTGGAACCTTTCCAAGGCTCCTTGAGTCTCTGGATGATAAGCAGTTGATAACTGTTGTTTCACTCATAACAAGTTTATCACGTCCTGGAACAATTTTGAAGCAAAGTTTCGTTCCTCTATCACTCTGCACAATTTCTAGTATTCCAAACTTGGAGAAAAACTCCACCAACTTCTCAGCAATTACCTTTGCACTTATACTTCTTACAGGAATCACCTCAGGATACCTTGTCACAGGACACATTAACGTAAACGGATATTCATTTCCTTTCTTTGTTTTTGGAAGCGGCCCAACCACATCTATAATCACCTTGCTAAAGGGTTCTCCTCTAACTTCTATGGGTTGTAGGGGGCTTTCTGAATGGTTTCATCCGTTTTTCCAGCTATCTGGCATGTGTGACACTCTCTGCAAAACCTGCTAACATCCCTGTGAAGTCCAGGCCAGAAAAAATACTTCATAATCTTCTCAACAGTCTTCCTGATTCTCATATGTCCAGACTCATGTGCTATTGCTACCACTTGCTTCCTCAATGGATATGGAATCAGAATTTGATGATATTCGCCTCATTCTGCATTTCCTGGTATATCTGCAAGTCGATGCTTCCTCATTAGCAATCCTTCCTTTAGATAATAACAGGTAGGAGTTTGTTGCATCTCTTCTTGATCAACAACTCTGAAGAACAAATCAGCTAACGTTGTATCCTTCTGCAGTTCCATTAGCTTCTCTCTAGTCACTTGAACAACTTCAAGGGCTGAACTCTCAATATCTGGTAACTCAACTTCTGTAACTTCACTACTCTGAGTCTCTTTAATAACAACAGGATCCTCTTCTTGGGAAATCTCTTCATTACTAACACTAGGGGAAACTTCACTTTCCTGGAACAGCTCTTCTAAGCTCAAAGATCCTTCTCTTGATCCTTCTTGTGCAGGTAAATCCTCATTGCAGATATATTTCTCTTCTTAGTTCTGGTAGTTACACAACTTGGAAACAGGTGGGGCTTTTCTTCTCGAAATCTGCCATAAGACTAATCCTCAACGGTTTGTCTGTCACTATAGGACAGGGAACAAATGGTACACCACCTACTTCATTACCCAGTAAAACATGTACACCTTCAACAGCTAGTGAGTCCTTTACAGCAAAATCAACATTTCCTGTCACCAATTCACAGGACAGGTGCAAGCGGCATATAGGAGTTACCTCTTCTCCTCCTATACCCTTCAAAATAACTGAATCTCCTGTGAGATTCTTCTCCAACTGTGAGTGCGCACCACAAACTACCACACTATGGTTACTCCCATATCACATAATACTTGACTGGTACCTGCACACTCCCTCCTTGAGTTGCCAGCGTACCTTCATAGATATATGGCTCAAAAGCCTCCAAGTTGCTCAGCCACTCACTGCTTAAGGTTACACTTCCACTGGTTGCCAAAGACTCAGCTTGTTTAATCACAGTCTTCCCAACCAGTCTTCCCCACACTGCTCTTTGTAGTTTGTTTCACCTGGTTACCTTTAACCACTTGACCAACTGGCTTTGACTGTTGTTGTGTTTGATAACAATCTTGACTGTAGTGTCTTGCTCTTCCACACTTGAAGCAGACAACATTAGTCTTCTGTATCTGTCTTGAGAAACTGGATGATGAGGATTTAACATTCGATTGCTGAGGGGTATTACCTGGCTTTGTACTGGTATTACCACTAAAAGGATTCCCAGTTGTAATGTTCCTGAAATTTGGATGAGACCTAAAACCTGTGCATTGTTGGTTCTGGTATTTGACATTATAATTCCTTTTACTACAAATGATATTATAGTCCTCATTCAGTATAACAGCTTTGTCAAGTCTCTCTCTCTCTCTCTCTCTCTCTCTCTCTCTCTCTCTCTTAAATAGGCTCTTATGTGTTCAGGAATTCCTCCAAGATATTGCTATAGGACTACTAACTCCTCAAGTTCGTCCACAGATTTAACTTTAGCAGCTTCCAACCATTGTTTGAAACATCTTACGTTGTAGGCATAATCCAAGAAAGTCATCTTGTCATCCTTTCTCAAAGATCTGAATCTTTCATTGTAATATTCAGGGGTCATCTGGTAAACTTGTAGCACATTGTGTTTGAGTACCTTGTATACTCTTTACACTTGATCAGCTGATAAGGCTAAAAATAGGCACTTCTTTCTTTACCAATGAGAACACTCTGTAACAAGAATGACCATTTATCTTCTGGCCATCCCATACCTGAAACCATTTTTTCAAAGTGATCAAATAACTCATCTGTAGCTTCTTCTGTAAACTTTCGAATTAACTTCTGCACTCTTACCGCATCAAGTACGGGCTCTTGAGTACCTTCGATAGGGTTAGATGGTGTTACCGGTAATGTGGATCGAGCTTTTATTAACTCCATCTCCCTTGCATGTCTTTTTCTTCCGCTTCTCTTTCTCTTTTCCCTTTCCTCTCCTGCTCTTTCTCTTCTTTCTCATGCTCTTTCTCTTTCTTCTTCTGCTGCTTTTTCTTCTCTTTTTTTTCTTTCTCCTATCTCTCTGCCTTCTCTTTCTCTTTCTACCAGCATTTTCTCTTTCAGCCTGCATCTTCAGCTTAATCAAACTTTCTTTTGCTTCTATGCGTCTAAGCTCTGCTTCTGCATCACTTTTCTCTTTCTTTTTTATCTCAGACTCAATGTTAGCTTTCAATTCCTCTTGCCTATTTATAAACTCTGCCTCAGCTACATTCAACAACTCTTGTGCTAATTCTAACTCATCTTCATCAGTTATTTTACCAGAGTCCATCAATGCTTGAATTGCAATACATCTGATTTGTGCCTTAATCATACCACTAGACTAAGTTACTCCCACATACTACGGCTAAACCAGTCCACTGTGCATTAGTCACATTGGATTCAGATAACTCTTGGATGGATAGAGTTGCTAAAAACTCCTGAACATTGAACAGACCCATTTTCTTTAAGTTACTCAACTAAATAATTCACAATACAATGCAAAAAATAACTAAATGGTCACTCTCCTAAGAAAAAATCTATCCGTAACACCACCAGTATAAACCATAAACAAGAGTGATATTTTGTTTTGTTCCCAGGTCTGGGCACCAAAAATTCTTATTGTCACGGTGTTTACAAAGTACCTGGTTATTACACAACTAATCACAGAATTCAAAAATTTAACTCATTTCAGCCAGATACCTGAACTCTCATAACAATAGAATTATGACTGAGTACTCTAAAGGCAACAGTGATCCCTTAAAAACCTTACTAATCATGTGAGAAATCAGTCTAAGTTTATCAAATCAAGTGTAAGGTATCAACAATTAAACAAGAAATATACTAAAGTAAAAGGGCATCACTCCATCAAACAACTTCAACTGTTTCCCTAGTCTTAACTCGCTTCAGCAAAACTAAAGGAACAAAAAATGTTTATCACTTTGCCTTATGCACACAATTAATCATACCCACTGTTTTATAAACATTTTAAATACAAAAAATTTATTTTTAAATTCAAAATTTATAACAAGAATTAACAATCTGCAAAAATTTACTATTACTTGAAAACAACACAGAATTTAATTAATTCTTGAGTTAAATTATTAAACAAAACTAAATCACAAAAACTTTATCAAGAAATTAATCAGACAAAATTTAAACTATCAAGAATTACTCAAGATTTGAAAAGAAAATCTTAGTAAATGAAAATTAAATCAAGTATGCAATGTTAAATTATTAAGAAATACTTAAATTGCTAAAGAAATAAATGTTAAATTAAATCACCAATATATAAAATGTGAAAAACTAAGAGATTGCAAATACAAAACACACAAAAATACACAAAAGATTTATCAAAAATAATTTCACTTGGCAAAATTCCTCAATATACCTTATTATACCATGGTAATTATAAGTAAAATTCACTTTACCTTACACAAGCTTATGAAACCTTTCGCAAAATCACCCAAAATGCAGCTGCTTGAGATTCACAAAACACACTTTTGAGAGGCACCATTATGAATATACTGTATACACTTTTCCCACATTCAGATCTCAAAAGCTAAAATTAAAACCAGTGACCACACAAATATTTTATGTTAATAACTTCTCTTCCTAGAGAGAGAGAGAGAGAGAGAGAGAGAGAGAGAGAGAACCACACAAACAACCTCTGCAATCAGAATGAGCAAATTTTTAGTAATCCAGCAAGAAATGATACAGTCAGATGACGTCATTATTAAAACATTTTGGGAACGAGATACAAGAAAAAATTCTAGAACAGGAAGATGACGTCACTTCCAAGGCAAAATGTTTTGGGGCCAAAACTAGTGCATTAGAACAATACGTGACCAGAGCAATGTACTCTAAAACATGACACAATTGCCATGTGCTTCAATGCAACACTTGTTTGTATTTCACAAAAATATACTTTTTACCAGGAAATTGTATGGGACAAAGCTTTTAACAAATCTTAACATGATCAAAAACAGCTTGCGGCTGGCTAATCATAAATGGCATGTTTTTAAAACAAGACAAAGAAACAAAGTTGGTTTTCAGAACTGAGCAGTCTATTGTTACCCTGACCTGGCAACACTTTATCTTTTGCAATGACAACCAAAGCAAAACAAGCCTTCGCTACCACACACACGTGTTGCTGATATACCATGTTATTATTAAAAACGTATTAATTCTAAATTACGTTGTTATCTAAATCACTAACTCTTTTGAGATCTGACATTACCCTACACGCAATACTTCAACAATTATTATCATTACACAGAACACATGATAACTAGAACAGTAAATATATCAAAATTATGGAAAAATATACATTTTACAAGGCATTATCATGAATAAATATATATATATATACATTATATATATATATATATATATATATATATATATATATATATATATATATATATTTTTTTTGCTACAACTGTTCTTCCTTGATATATAATTATCTCACACATCTCGTCCCGATAAAACAGTCTCCTATCGTTATCTGGTGCTCTGGGACTTTCAGATTTAATTTTCTCTGACTAGTTTCCTTATAACGTTAAAAGCCAATTAATAGATATTCTTAGAATAAATAAAAAAGTATATATAAATATACACATACACACACACACAAAACAAATATATATATATATATATATATATAATATATATATATATATATATATATTTATGTATATATATATTTATTCTTCCTTTGAAAGTAGGGACATTTATATAATTTATAAATATATAAATATATTTTTTCTTGGAATGAAAAAATACATGTAAGAAGAGTTGTAAAAAAATAGTAATACTCAATTAATGAACAGGAAGGACATAGTAGGCTACCTTTAGTGCTGATGTATGAGAATTTTATATCTATCTATCTATCTATCTATATATATATATATATATATATATATACATACATATATATGTTAAAGTACTGAAACTTCTCTTTTCCAATAACAACTAGCAGAACTGTTTTAATTTTTTATGGAAAGAAAAAGGTACTATAATAATACTACACTTTCATAATAAACTCCAAATAATGAGCAATTCAACGGCAATCTTGAGAGGTTTTGTCTATACAGTATTATGCTTATTTGGGAGAATGAAAAGCGTATATTGATCAATGTAATTACCTAAGGATAATTTTCTTTTTCTTTAACCTCGAGGAAGAAAAAAATCCAGGAAAAAAAGCAAAGCGAGGACAACAAGAGAAATCCTTCGTCTAAGGAAAGGTAAGTTTCTGTCAAAACAGAACTCGACGACGATACACTTTTCCCAGGTGGTCTCATCCCCACAGTACCTCCACCCTCTCAGTTTTGCGTTTTGCTTTGTAACACAAAATCTAAGTAGCATGAACATATTTTTTCTTCTTGGTTGTGACTCCTTACGAGCTTTGGTAAATTACCAAATTATCCTCAATAGTATGTACGTGGATTGCTTCTAATTTACTGGTCATGACTCGGAAAGGTTCGTTATAAATTTAGTTTTATAATAAGTGAAGTGGTGCTGGTATGAAATATTGCTCACTGACGTGATTTCCTGTTACTTTTTTAGGGATTTTTGTGCATTCATAAGGGAGAAAGCGAAGAATTACACAAGGTCCTAGAAAACATAAATAAACTAAATGAACAAATTAAGTTCACATTAGAAGAAGAGAAAGAGGGAGAAATTCTAACCTTGGATGCACTGGCAAAGAGGGGAGGGGAAAATTAAAAATTAAAGGTATACAGAAAGAAGACACATACCAATTCATACATATATACGAGTATGTTCACAAGCCATAGGAAAGAAATTAAGACGGGAGTAATGACAGGTTTGTTAAGGATTTGTAGCCCCACTTTCTTAAATGAAGAGCTCGAGTACTTGAGGGAGAAATTTAGGAGATTAGGATACCCTAAGTATTGGTAAGAACAGGCACACACCAAGGCAAGAAAACACTGTTTTGGGGAGATGGAATAGAAAAGGAACATTTGAAAGGGAAGAAAATAATTACAGTCCTGGACAACAACACTATTACACACCTCAACAGGTAACTACTACAAATTCAGAGCCGATGAAACAGTTTTTCGGCAACAACTTTTTACCAAAGCATCAGATAAAGGTGAAAGTTGGCAAATGTATATGTTAGTGGCCCTCCCGGATCAAGAAGGGCCATATTTTATTGGTGTATCTGTTTTAAGAACAGAATCAATCATGTTACTTTTTTAAGATGTCTGTGGTAGCCGTGGCTCATCCCTAGGTCAGCAAATCCCTTCTCCTTTGTCGACTTCTCTCACTAAACCTATCTTTACACAAAGGCCTACTGGAATTAAACACTGAGAAGCAAAACTAGGCTTTATTGACAAATTTAACGAAAGTAACTCGGCAAAAGCTACGGTCATGAAATGGAGTGATTCATGCCCCCTATCAATGGAAAACATAACTAGAGGAAATACTGTTTCACAAACAAGCATATGACTGATTCTATACCAAGCAACACTAGTGAATAACACCCTGGTCATCAAAGTAATAATAATATTACAGACACAAATATGTCATAGTATGTAAAAGTAATATTCTATTTCGTCCTCTCAGGACGAAACTCAATTCCTGTTGAAAGAAACATATCATTATATTAAAACCTGAAATGGTGTTTATTACATATAGAAAAATGTCTAATAGAGCATTAAATGGGAAAATTCATTATGTGGACATCGCTCAGTTTCACTGCTTCCCAACCGGGGATTTTCCCTCTAAAGTCTGGAAAAGATATAAATGTCACTGGGCGATCTTACTTTTTCTATGGCCCAGACAATGTATCTTCATAGTGGCAGTTTCTTTAAACACTACGCCAGGCTAAAAGCACATATCAGCCACCCAAGATCGAGGCAGTCTCCCTGTGAGAGTTCACTGTTCCTCTCATAATATCCCATGGGAGATCGTGCACGCACACGCACATACCCCACCAGAACCTGGGCACTTTCGGTGGATTGGATCAATGTTCTATCATGCTGTTCCCATGTGCTTGGACTGTGACAGACCCAAATGCGCTTGCAGCAGAAGTGCACTGCCACGCCAGCACATAGTTCTCCACTGCTGACCCAAGTCAATCAAGACAAATGTATATTTTATTACCCTACCTAATTTTTGCAAGTATTATTTAGGACCTAAGTTCGATAGTTTTGATATTTATAGAGTAAAATGAAGTCGCTGATGCCAGAATCGAGAAAATCACAGACAAGGATCCTAAAACAATTTGTTACGTAGGCATAATATGACGTCATGAGGCTCCGCCCATCCACTAGGTAGGTGGTGAATGGATATGCTTACAGTCTAGGCTTCAACAAATTTGATAATGGCCAGCAGGATATGGAATTGTCCCCGTGGTTGCAAGACTGCATTTGTACTACAGCTTGCCACTTTGTATACAAGTGAGAAGACCTGTGGCAAGATTTACTATAGCATGAATAGGTAATTATTTCCATAGTGGGTAATAGTTACTTGGCCACCCCAGAAGTGTGGATGGGAGCTGCTGTTGTTAGACAATCCTGACCTCTTCCTCGATAGTGACGATGAAGACATTTTGTAAACAAATTATGTACAGTGTTAGACGTTTTATTTGTACATCTAAAACATATTAAAACACAATGATTATAACAATATGTTCCTCATTTAAACTGATTCCAATATATTTTCCTTTCCATGCATATCAGTATAAATCATGTTGCATTTGATTGATATTAAGTAGGTAAATAATAGCTTGCCCTCAAAATCTTGACTCCTACCATTACCTTTTATTTGCAGCGAGTAGACTATACGAGAGCTGTTTAGGATGCTGTATGATATCAATAAAAAAAAACAAAGAAAAATAACAATGGGTTAAATTAACTGATATGAAACAACGGCGTTGACCTTAACACCTCTAACAATTGAGGAAAATGAGGTATCATCGCTTTTCATCTGAATTCTACTTCTAATGACCGCTCCTGACTTGCTGCAAATAGAAGGCTATAGTGTGGAAACCTGAGGTAAAACAAAACGGATGGTCTTTTTGTATTCCCGCCCTGAATAGATGTACATCTAATAAATGAACTATAGACTGGTTCATTATGTGGATGAATTACATACGCTGAATTATTTGTAAAGTAGAAGCAATACGAATATCAAGAAAATGGAAGAATTCCAAGCTAACAACTTAGTCCCAACAACTGCTGTGGAAGTTGCGATGCAACCTAAACAAAATAATAATAATAATAATAATAATAATAATAATAATAATAATAATAATAATAATAATAATAATAATAATAATAATTATAATAATAATAAAATTATTGAGAATGCTCGCCATCATTCATATCGCTGAAATCTAGGATGGGTACTAATATCAGTTAGTGAATATGTCATCAGCAAGTGGACAGAGCCGCAGTGAAGAGACATTTTCCCCATATGTAAACTTCACTTCACTGTGGGTGGAGCCTCCTGATGTCATAGGTTAAAGTCATTATTGTGTTCAAAACCCTAACCTGCGATTTTGATGGCTCTGGCATAGGAAACACAATCTTACTCTGATAAGTACAAGAACTATTGAACTTAGGTACTAAATAATACTTGCAAAAATTAGGTAGGGTTATAAAATATACACTTACCAACTTTCACCTTCATTCGATGCTTTGATAAAAAGGTGCTGTATTGCCGAAAAACCGTGGTTCATTGGCTCTGAATCCTTTAGAAGATAATTTCTAATTGATAAGCAGTTACAAAAACACAATTAGGAACAGAATAGTTAGGAACCAAAAGTCGGCAAAGAACGAGGAAAACAACACAAACAAAACATTAGGCACCACAATCAGTCGTCGGCAGTTGTCAAGCACTGCTGGGAAAAAGATCACAGAATAGACTGGGAGAATATGAACTTTTTATACAAGAACAAAAATAAAACGGCCAGATTGATTGTAGAAAATGCCTTCATAACATGTGCAAATAATGTAATGGCAGGCAACAATAGAAGCGGTTTTGAGGCCATCCTATCTAGAAAAAACATTACACAACAACAGAAAAGAAGACATGCAAAAACACTAGAGACCACGTGAACAATGCACACCTGGAAGACGACGCAAGTAGAGAAAGGTCAAGGTCACGAGGGTGGGGCTAGACAGGAGGATGAGGATAATTAAAAATTGAAGAAAGCCACCACACGAAATTGGAACAACAAGGGCTTTAACTCCCTCCCCCATACACATATGAATACAGCTGGACCACATAACCAATCATCCTACGGATACTAGACAATGAAGACTATTAGTTCTAGCAATAAAGTGGGAGAAAATTTTAAATATTCTCCCACTTTATTTCTTTCTTGTGAATTTTTGCCATGAGGATATATCCATTAATGAGTAGGAGCCTTTCCATTACTGATTTTTTTCTGTAATGAAGAAACTAGAGTAATTTGGTCGAATTAATTAATTTTCTAGACTATACTGCCATGGGACATTAATTATCATCAGTGGAAATCCCAGTACTTTCTATAAAGAAATTCCTCCATTGTGTATCTTTGATACCTTAGCAGTACATTTGGTTGGACCTTACAGGATTCACGGAGACCCCTTCCGATAGATATATTTTTAAACCCACAATTAATCACTGCGTAGAAGC
>NC_089781.1:70354426-70356926 GCF_040412425.1 Macrobrachium rosenbergii | reverse complement strand
TATATATATATATATATATATATATATATATATATATATATATATATATATATATATATATATATATATATATATAATATTCTCTTCAGAGAAAAAACAAGCCAAATCTTACTTTTTCTCCTAATGCTTTTGCTGCTGGTAAGGTAGAGAATTCAGATTGCTAGAAGATGCAAATAATCCTGTGAAACTGCTGGTTTTATAAAACATCTCAGCAACATTTGAGTTTTAGCAAGGTTTTCTCCATGTGAAGGCAGAATAAGCTCACAAGCTTCGAATATTTGGCTTAGAACGTAACATTCTGCCAAGCGAGCCAGAATGTTACATGCTAAGTGAAAGATTCGAAACTTGCGAGCTTATTCTGCCTTCCTCAAAAGTTGCTGATTTTTTTTTTTTTTTAACGCTCGCATATATTCAATTTATACATTTAAGACCTTTGACAAGATAAATATATTTAATATTTCACATCAATGTGCTCCCTTCCAATTTCAGCAAAAACATGAAATTCTGCTAAAGAAAAGCTCTCTAAACCTAGTAAAAGAGGTTTAAGTTAGAATTTTAAAATATTGCTTCGCCAGTTTACATGAATTTTCTTAGGAAATGGTTATTAAAAAGAAGTCTTTGATAATGAAACTTTATCAAAGACTTTCTTGTTCCAATGTGAATTTTAGACTTTAAGTTCACTGATCCGTTTTATGCCTTTTGGGTATCCGGCGACTTGCTAATAGTCAAACAGAATATTTCTTTTTCGGAATGGACAGCACAAATGCAATGATAGAAGCATATTTGCAGAGGAGACCCTCTGGATCCAATACTACTGAAATATTGCAGATCTGATAAATGATCCACTTTCTAAAAGCTATTTTCCTTTTGTGGATGTAAGAGGTATCTTATCTATCTCACTCTTATCCAGCTGCTGCCCCATTAATTTCATTTTTCCTTAAACTAAAAGGATGGATGCTTGGGTTCAATTTTGCGGCTCAGAACAACGGATCAGATAAGATCTTGTTCGGGGTTGGTTTAGAATTTTTCTCCGTTGGAGAACGTTTCTGATATACATATATATTTTGTTCCTTAACCTGAGTATATGTGATGACTATCTGGTATCATACGTAAGTTTTTCAACTTCATAAGAGAAGAGCGACTGATGCAGACGTAACTGGCATCACAGATTTTAATACTTTCACAGACTACTGACACCTTCTCCACGAAACTTAAGAATGCTGCGTATTTTTCCCGTTACGGTTGCTGCTTTTCCTCAGTGGGAGCAACAATAACGACAATATTACAGTAATGCATGAAAGCTGAAATTCTGGTGTCTTTTCAAGTCATATACATAGATAAAAATATTGTCTCTCACAATACACAGATAAAACACGTAAATTACCGGAACACACACTAGAAACAAGGCAAGTTTCAATATCCATGCCATTTCCAATAACCGTAAGTATGACAAGCAGAGGGTGCGACTCAGATAGATGACCCTGTTACATAGTAATACATTCTAATTCTTCTCTTGGCTGGTAATGACTGTCACAATTGGAGGGTCTTCTCTCAATTCCCAAAGAAAAATAAATATATAAATTTCTAAAAAAAAAAAAATCAAGTCCTTGTTTTTACCTCTATCATCTCGGAGAATAGGTCAGTTTCAATCACAACGAAGCCCAAGAGATAACGAAGACGACAGACCATGAGAGAAAAATGTTTAAATAAATTCAGCTAACAATAAAGAGAACACGTGTAAAAGAAATAAAAATGCTATATCTACGTTTTGAAGCAAAATATGACATGTGCAGTAAAATGCATCTCACACTCCCCATGTGCAGTAACAGTTGAAACTAACAATGGAAAGGGTTATAAATCAGTTCCCTTATCAACGATGGCGTCTGTCACTGAAATGGTTTCGATTACTCATATTAACTTTGCATTTTATACAGCTAAAATGGGAGTAGGGGGTATTCAATAAGCCTTCATAATATTAACAGTTCCATTAGCTAAGCTTTCATAATAACGTGCATATGACAGGGTAATGTAAGCGAGTATTTCAGTATGTAATTGAAAAAGTGAATTTACATAACATGGCCCACGCAGTCGCCCATTAGAGAATTCCATTTCCTTCTTATTTCAAAGTTTTGTTACCGAATTATATTTCCTGAGTCAACCTAAACGACGGATCCCTTTCTTTGTTACCATCACGTTTTTCAACAGTCAAACATAGTCTGTCCCTACTGAGGGGATAAGTCATATTTATAGTAATAATAGAGTTTCGTCCATGTTCCTCCGTCTGTTTTAAATTGGGTGTGGGAAAAGGGCAAATTCCGAATCATTTTTTTTTTTATCTTTCATGAGCGATTTTGTTTGTTCAATTGATCCATCGCTCATATAAAAAAATAATTTTGGGATTATTTGCAATCCAATCTACTGTATTTGTGCTTGTTCAAAAAATCAGTGTACAGTCAAATATCGAAAAGAAACAAAACTAACTGCTTGTATATTAATGTGC
>NC_089781.1:70316926-70351926 GCF_040412425.1 Macrobrachium rosenbergii | reverse complement strand
CAGAACCGTACTACACTTTTGCTATTTTCAGATGTGTAAAAATGATATACACAGAATTATGTTTTTCCCTTTATTATGTAGAGGTAATATTTGTATTTTCTTTCTTTATTTTTTTCATTTTTAGATGCCATGTCCTTGCGGTAACGGAGTGTTATATATTTTAATGTTTTGAAAACTGAATTGTACGGTACCGAAAATAAAATCTTATTCAATATTTCTAATACTTCATATATTTTCCTTTTGTCTAAGCTCTGAATAACAACTACATAAGTCTCCATCCAATACTGTCAAAACTTGAAAGTACTGCACCAACTGTAGCCCATCCATATGCAATGGAACACAGCTGGCAGTTTATATCTTCTACTTTACTTGGTGATCTGTTCAAGTCAGATATTGCTCGTCTTCATCGTTCATTAGACTGCCCTACAACAGATTTATAAAGTAGAGTTTTTATATTTCTGATTACTTATTAGATAAATAGTCTGGCTTAAGACTTGAAAATCCATACTTCCTCAAAAAAGCTAAACAAACTTAGATTTAGGCAAATTACTGCATTAGCTATCAATAAGGAGTCGATGATGATATGAATTAGAAAACGAACTCTAAATGTGTCATAAGAAATACGCACAAAAGTTGTAAGTCTTATAAAGTTAAAAATCCTTAGAAATATGGTTTCCTTATAAAATATAACGTCAAAAAAGAAAGGTAAAAACGATGGTTATCGTTAAATTAGTGGACATTAATTGCTTTGTTTGTAGCATTTTTGTATCTTACACATGGAAATAAGTGAAAATTATTTTACTGAGATCTTGGCGTGATAATGCTAGACTCTTCTGTTCTTAAAAGAGTTTTGAAAATTGCAGCAAGAGAAACTGAAAGAGATTAAAGCAAACACGGGAAGAACTCAAAGGGAAAGAATGAAAATTACAGCAGCTGTCAGTCTGTCAAAAGTAAAAATGAAAAAGATATGTAACTGCAGTCACTGGGTCAAAACTAAAAGGTCATATTTACGAGGTTTTAGTTATTGCGTTAAAAATATAATCTACTTTTCGGGACGATGTATGCTCCCATAACACTAACCATACCGCAAAGCAGTTTTCTTTTCTTTTGGTTATTTTCTTCCTCGGCTAGCGCCATAATTCCTTTGGTTGTATTGTTCCAAGGCAGAGCTAAATCACCGCCGATTTACCAACAAAACCTTACTATGAGTTCCCAACGGCCCTGAGGCGTTTGCATGTATAGCTCAGAAAGGGTTTCGCTTTTTTATTCTCATTTCGTTTAATATTCACTGGCAGCTGAACATAATTTCCATTATTTTTCTGATACATCTAAGAAAAATATTAGACAACAGGCCTACTTGAGTTTTCTGTATATTCTTTCTGTCTTAGTTAAAAAGAATGTTTCCATATAGTAAGTTCTTTTTTTTTACCTCACATGTGAAGGTAACTGACTGATAACAAGCTTTAGTATATATATATATATATTTATATATATATATATATATATATATATATATATATATATATATATATATATATATATATATATATATATATAGTGTAACGGCCGTTATGTTATGCAGTTCTTTAACATACTCAGGACGGGGCTGTCAAGACTGACGGCAGATGCAACAAACAAAGGAGGAGAAAACAACAAAAACAATAAAGTAAGCTTAATATTAATTTATTAAGGCAAGTATTTACAAGTGAGTCAGGTCTGGTAAAAAGATAAAAACCATAAATACAAAAAAAAACAAAAGACAGCACTAAACAAAATCAAGTTAAATAAACAATTAACTTCATAAACAAAAAGTAGCTTTAAAAAAAAAAGGCAAAAATAAACAACAGCAGGCAGAAAAAAAAATACCAAACATACGTCCTCCATCGAAGACAGCCCTCAGCTGCGCAACAGGGACAAGAACCCACCAAGTCAGGACAGCCTCACGCTGTCATCAAAGATGAGCAGCTCGTGGTCACACGACTACTCATGGTCACACTCCACCTCTACGTCGTGCTCCACTTCGTAGGCGTGCTCCAATTTGCTGCTCAAAAACTCGACCAACGTCGACTCCAAAAACTGCCTGCTGCTGCTGCCACTGCCGCTACTTTCGCTGCCCTACCAGACCCGACTGACAAAAGAAAAAACGGCAGCTCACCGACGAGAACATCAAAACAAAAAAACTTGAAGGTAAGGAGGCAGCAATCCACAAAATGGAACGAGCGGGGAACCAGCAGTTCCCCACAAAACCATCACTTAACGTGACACCTCCCACCTAAAAGAAAAAAAAATTATTTTTTTTTTACACTCATATCCTCCAATGCCAGATATAACCCCGCCAGCCAAAACAGAGCCGTCCTGTCACGGTCGCCATTGTAACGACCAGTGGGCCGTTATGCAGGTTCTTTAACATACTCAGGACGGGGCTGTCAAGACTGACGGCAGATGCAACAAACAAAGGAGGAGAAAACAACAAAAACAATAAAGTAAGCTTAATATTAATTTATTAAGGCAAGTATTTACAAGTGAGTCAGGTCTGGTAAAAAGATAAAAACCATAAATACAAAAAAAAACAAAAGACAGCACTAAACAAAATCAAGTTAAATAAACAATTAACTTCATAAACAAAAGGTAGCTTTAAAAAAAAAGGCAAAAATAAACAACAGCAGGCAGAAAAAAAAATACCAAACATACGTCCTCCATCGGGGCACCAAGACAGCCCTCAGCTGCGCAACAGGGACAAGAACCCACCAACCAGAATACCCCAATGGAGACGTCAGGACAGCCTCACGCTGTCATCAAAGATGAGCAGCTCGTGGTCACACGACTACTCATGGTCACACTCCACCTCTACGTCGTGCCCACTTCGTAGGCGTGCTCCAATTTGCTGCTCAAAAACTCGACCAACGTCGACTCAAAACTGCCTGCTGTTGCTGCCACTGCTGCTACTTTCGCCCTACCAGACCCGACTGACCAAAGAAAAACGGCAGCTCACCGACGAGAACATCAAAACAAAAAAACTTGAAGGTAAGGAGGCAGCAATCCACAAAGGGAACGAGCGTGGAACCAGCAGTTCCAAAACCATCATAACGTCATATATGTGATAATATATATATATATATATATATATAGAATTTACTAGTCACTTTTACCAGATACATATGTAATTGTAATAGCACAATACCCTCTTAACTTCTGGAATTCTTCCAACTTTTTGGATACGCTTGTCGCTAGAAAGCCTTCAATCCAAATGCAGGATCTATGAAGAAATTCTGACGTCCATATTAGGATTCGAACCGGCATCCGAAGTATCAGAAGGAGATCACGTTACCGACCTGACCACGAGAAGGATAAAAAGCCCCTTGCCGTTCATACAAACTTCTTACCTGCCGAAATCAGATAAATTTACTACAGCTGGAATAGACTCAAATGGGTAATAATTTTTAATGTTTTTTTCTTTTTTATTTGCGATATATACAGTATATATGTATATATATACATATATATATACATACATACATATATATGTAAAAATATATACATATATATATATATATATATATATATATATATATATATATATATATATATATATATATATATATATATATATTAAAAATATCTGCTGGTCGCTTTTTAACAGCGGTCATAATTTCTTCATAATCTTTCATTGAGGTCTCAGGCTTTGTAGTAAGACAAATGTATCCAAAAAGTGTGAAGAATTCGAGAAAGTAAGAGGGAATTGTGGTTATTACATTTACATACGTATTTGAGATTATGCATCAGGTCAGGAACAACTGTTCTTGATTATCTTGCATTTACAACAGGTACAAGTACGTTAAAAGACATCAAGAATAACTATTTTTGTCGTACTTTAGTTTCTTTTCCGAACCCTCTTTTCGGTTTTGGTCTTGCACTTATAAGAAAAATAGGTCCATATATTAACTGTTTAATGCAGACTCTACAAGGTTTCAAGAGGGAATGTTATTACATCTTGCTATTATATTACTATAGCAGCAGTTATTCTGGTATAACTTTCACTTAATGTACAAGAAGACCATCATTCTTCTTGGCTCTTTTAACTGAGTATACATATTAATTTATTCAGACATTTCACATCTTGACGGTTTGGTCGAAATAATATAAACGGCAGTCCCTTCTTTGGATTTTTGAACCACTGCATATATTGCATAGACATTAAATATTTTCAGCATAGATTAAATGAATTAGAAGTCGAATTATTTTAGTTTTTCTTATAAATTTTGTTATAGATTGTCTTTCATAATATAATTTCCGTTTATTTTCAAATTCCTTACCAAGTAATTCTGGACTAACAGCACAATTCTTCCAAGACAACTGAAGAAAAATTATAATTTTATAATGAAATGATATACTGAAAGAAAATATAAACAAGTTACATTACTGTCATATCTTCATAATTCATACTGAAAATTCTCACGTTTTCCAGCACTGATTTGAAGAACAAGAAACCACAGTGTGTGTGTGTGTGTGTGTGTGTGTGTGTGTGTGTGTGTGTGTGTGTGTGTGTGTGTGTGTGTGTGTGTGTGTGTGTGTGTGTAGCGTCATTGTATGTTCTCTGCCAGGATTTCTATCTTTCAAAAACTTTTTTATTTGATCTGGTTACGAGCCTATATGTTTAAAAACCAGATTAATGCTTCTACTTCTTCTTTCAACGTTATTAATCCCACTGTTTAGCAGGGTTGGCCGGTCGAATCAACTTTCTCCATCTATTTCTGTTCCTTGCATCTTCTTCCCCAAGTCCCACCTCACCCATATCCTCCTCACCACATCCATCCATCTGATATGCTGACACCCCACACTCCTCCTCCCCATCACTGGCATGTTCTTAGCTCTCTTGATTGGTTCTACCTTTTCTCTTCTTATTACATGGCCATAGTATCTCAGACGAGCTTCTCTCGCCTTTTCCTTTACACTACACATATCACACATTCTTCTTGTACCTTGACTCTGCCTCCTTTCCAATAGTGATACTCCAGCAATCCATCTCACCATCCTCATCTCGGTTCTTTCCAGCAGTCCCTCCTCTTTCCTCTTAAGTGACCAAGTTTCTGCCCCATACAATAGTATGGGTCTGATAACTTTCTTGAATTTTGGGGAAATCAAATAATCGCCTCTTGTAGTCAGTCATGGCTATCTCATTTGCACATTTATTTGAACACTTTCATAATGACAAATATTTCAGAATGATTTTCAGTGCTGTGAAAGTCATAACCTAAAGCCTTGTTGACACAGGGCTTGTTTAGCAGCTGCTAGTGCTAGCGACCTGTGAATTGCTCCTTTACTTGTCCAATGTCAACGAGAAGTTAGTAAGCTTGCCACTTGCCGGGATAGTTCAGGATAGTGGTAAGTGAAGTTGATGTCCCAGCTACTTTACTAGCTACTTGCCGTCCCGGTGTCAAAACCAAGTTGCCACGTTGCTGGACAATTGTCATCACCTTCCCCTACCACAAATGTGAGGGAAGTAGAATCCAGATGAACTTTCCACGTTTTTGGAAATGTATGAGGAATATGAATGCCTGTGGGATATAAGGTATGCTCATTACATGAATCGGAACAAGCGTGGCACGGCTATGAGTATGTTAGCCAAAGCTTTGATCAAGGAAGGTCTTCACATTTCCAACACTGATTTTTTAAAGGAAGAAAATTAAGGTTATCAAAAAATCTATCGTCAAGAATTGGTGAAAATTGAAAAATCAAAGACGAGTGGAGTAGGACTGGACGACATTTAACTTGCTGTCCCGGTGTCAATGCTAAGTCGCCACGTTGCTGGGCAGTTGTCATCACCTTCCCCTGATACAAACGTGCGGGAAGTGGAACCCAGATGAAATTTCCACGTTTTTGCAAATATATGAGGAATATGAATGCCTGTGGGATAAAAGGCATGCTCATTACATGAATTGGAACAAGCGTGGCATGGCTATGAGTATGTTAGCTGAAGCTTTGATCAAGGGAGGCCTTCACATCTCCAACACTGATTTTTTAAAGGAAGAAAATTAAGGTTATCAAAAAATCTATAGACAAGAACTGGTGAAAATTGAAAAATCAAAGAAGAGTGGAGTAGGACTGGATGACATTTAACAACCTCGGCTATCATGGTTCAAGAAAACCAGTGAATTATCTCCAAAGAGAGTGAGTGTTCAGACGTCACGGAAGAGAAAACTGAATTCAAATGAGAGTCATATCAATAAAGTGAATGAGGCACTTGCAAAATTACAAGACATAGCTACAAACCACAAGCAGGAAGATCAGTATGACAACTTGGCAAGCATATTGTCTCGCAGTTAAGGCTGTTACCTACCA
Source organism: Macrobrachium rosenbergii (assembly GCF_040412425.1). NCBI lineage: Eukaryota > Metazoa > Arthropoda > Malacostraca > Decapoda > Palaemonidae > Macrobrachium > Macrobrachium rosenbergii. Next base: position 70,345,587 of record NC_089781.1, on the reverse strand, counting down.
GAAATGACATCATATTACAAGAGAAAATACAGCCTTTAATAACACATGAATGACTTGTCTCTCTATCAGAAAACACAACACCAGTGGTGCAAGCTTTTAATGCAACGTGTGGTTCTACAATTTCATACACAAATGTAGACCCTATGCATAATGAATCACAATTTTCCACTGAGAGCGTTGCCTCTTATGAAGAACTGCAATGGTTTATATTACTTTGCTTTGTCCTTAATATTCCCTACATTGAAATTTACTCAATAAAAGCTTGTTCACAACACATTTTCTTATTATTCGCCTTCCAAATATTTTTTATTTATGTGTGACCACTACATATATAATTATACAAGTTTGCTAGAAATAAACAATGTATAGGTGGCAATTGCAATGTGTTACCTGAAAGTAGTTGTTCAGTACATCAACGATTGCCTGCAGTACTTTAGGCAAAAACTTTGAGATAGTGGAGGCCAGGACCCTGAAGAAGTATAAAAGTGATGCAAGACTATCCCCAATTGCCAAATAACGTTATTTCAAGTTTAATTCTTGCTGGGACTGAGTTTCTCATCTCCCCCAAACACAGCAGATCCTCAAACTTCTGTACATTCATGCGCTTATGCCTTTTATATTCTGTAAGATTTTCGGTGGCCAATTCAGTAAGTAGTGTACTGGAGCCTCGTAAACTTTCTCTCCACTGAAGCCACCAATATTGTACATTTATTCTTCCTTTTCTGTTTCACAATTATTTCGTTTGCCAAAACAACAACTGCAATATTATTTGCTACATCCATGTCACTGGACATCTTGATGGCTACTGGCTGCAAATACTTTCCGGCCAAACTATCCTAGTGTCAACACTTGCTTGCCGGGTAAGTTAACTTGTAGCTAGCACCAGTAGCTACTAAACTAACCCCGTGTCAAAGAGGCTTAAGATTGTAACACTTACGATATTCCTAAATTGTATCATATAACTCGGGAAAAAAATCCATTATCTCAGGATATCCAGCTCTTTTCCTGTTAGAAATAATACCAAATGACAGTTTTCCTTTTTCATTAGTGAATATTCCAAAAGGCATAAGGGCAGAACTTAATGTGAGCATTAAAACCAAATAAATTTTTTCGATATTATGATTAATAAAGTCTGTAATTTTGTAAATATCAGCATTGCCTTACATGCATATTTTCAGGAAAGGCTAAAAGTTACAACTGATGAAAGATAAGGCGACTAAACATAACTTTTGACACGTTCGAAATGGCAAATACAATCGTCACATAAGGTAACATGACGTACGATATTCACCTAAAAAACTAGTACCAGTAATCGCATATTCACACGCAAGAAAAAAGTCTACGTTGAAATAAACTTTTATACAAGAAAACTCGAAGGATGTCGCCCTACCATCATTGAGAAAGAGAGGAACATTAAGTACTTTAAGTAGAGAACCTCTGTTTAAACACAGGTAGTGATATAATTACCCAGAGTATCACCAAGAGAACAAGGGCTCCACCAACACGTACCATGATAAATATCCGACAATATAAATAATCGTTACCTGGAGAAGACCCTTCGAGGGATCATCCAGATCAACGCCTTCACTAACAAACCGTCTCAGAAAGACTTTCAACCAGTTCAATATATAAAAAGAAATAGAGTCGCAGTCACTACTGATTACTGCCTCATGCCCTGTGAATATCCTCTTCGAGAGGCAAACGTAGTATAATGGTACACTTGCTTTATTTCTTGTGAGATCTCTCACGATAATTTCATCATTGTATAATTGCAGAAATCATTGCATTCAAGTATAAACTCGTACTTGGAATCGGAGTTCCAATAGGTTCGTTGTTTGTTGAAGGAGTTTATGCTTAATTGCATCGAAGTGGAAGGGGCATTTCATCTGTTTGGTTGCTGATGATATTTACATATGAGCAGCCCATTAAACTGATCTAACTGTGTGAAGGACAGGAGCCCGTGGAGCCTGCTGCAATAATGCATTAGAAGTTAGTATAAATCTAGATCTTTTTAACTTGATGCTGGAGACTTTAAGAACCAAAACTTGAATATAAGTTCACTGCACTCTCAAGAGCTGATGTTAAATTGGTGACAAAACAAGAAAGGCAGGTGACGCCGCTGTTTCTAAGCCGGCAATATCAGGACTGGACAAGTTGGGTGGTTTTTAGGTAATATATTCGCTAAATAATACACGGTCTCTCTCTCTCTCTCTCTCTCTCTCTCTCTCTCTCTCTCTCTCTCATCATTACAAATCTCAGCCTTAATACATTGTCCTTTCACCTTGAAATCATTGTGTATCAGTACTTATATACTCTCTTTTCTTGCTATCTTGTGTGTATTATTATTTATAAAATTCTCTCTCTCTCTCTCTCTCTCTCTCTCTCTCTCTCTCTCTCTCTCTCTCTCTCTCTCTCTCACTGAAATTATCTTGATCTTCCCTCTTTATAAACTACGACTCGGCTTCAGTCTTCCTGGTATAAAGTGCACGTGTTCTTCGCTCAATAATTCTCATTTGTACACTCGGAAAGGAAAGTTAGGATACAGTTTCTTTAAATCTTCGGACATATATTGCTCAAAAATGCGACACCTGGCAACTTTGGAAAGGGGAGGAGCTTCAGTTTGATTGTGTTTGTTTTTTGCTTGACCTCCTATAACTTTCAATCATATTCTACGATTCTGAAATCATTGATACTTAAATGCAGTAGTAAGCTTTACAGTATTCGTTCAAGTTGTAATTTGCAGCAACAGTTCTGAGCAAAATAAACATTTTTCGACATAACCTACCAAGTAACCTTACACAAATGAATTTATGACACCACAATGAACGGAATGCTTGCATAATCGGAAACGTGATCTTCCATAATGAAATCAAGAGTTAAATTTGAGCAATGTCCAACGAAAAACGTGGGGAATAATAAAGGAACGAATGCAATGTTATGATGAGAGAGAGAGAGAGAGAGAGAGAGAGAGAGAGAGAGAGAGAGAGAGAGTCTGCTGTTGTGTAAACCTAGGCCTATATGTAGAGCTACTCATTTCATTATTTTTTTTCTTTTAGAGATGGAGCGATACTATGTTTGCTTAGCAATGGAGAGAGAGAGAGAGAGAGAGAGAGAGAGAGAGAGAGAGAGACTACGGCAACGTCAAGAAACATCCGCTTACTTGTGTTTTCTTGCCAAAGTTCTCGCGCTGATCCTCACATCATAGAGAACACCCTTGCGGATTTAAATAGATTTGGTCAACCTACCCTAGCGGTCACAACATTTACTGCCATTAATTCCAGCTGACTTTTAACACCGTGAAATACAAATATGAATGTGTAAAAATTAAAGAAATTATCATTACCTCGTATGATGATGCAATAATAAGCCTGTTCATAAAGGAAAACGAGTAAATATCGCCATTCTGATAAACAGTACTACACTGAGATATCCACACACTATCTTTTAGATCTCTATGAACGAAGTCATCTGAGAAATTCTGATTACTTCGAACATGCATGGTGTTTTTAAGCATCTGAACGTTTCTGTTTTGCAGTTTAACATATATAATATAATTTGCATTGTATTTTCATATTCTAGAGTAAATTTACCGAGATTAAGTATTTTCTGGAAGAAAAAAATTAAAATTCGATGAACGAAATCTAATGAAAACTGTATCCTGTCCTTGCTGAGTGTACATGCTTTTATTTAGCTTAACTTGTGCATCTGTCTGTCCCTCCCCTCCCCTTCCATCCCCTTCCCCCACCCATCCCTCTCCCCTATCCCTTGCAAAGCCATCAAGTGTTAATTTAGCTGTGTCCTCCCCCCTCCTTCCCTCCCCCCTCCCTCTTCCATCCCCTTCCCCTCCCCATCCGGAGCAAACAATCAAGTGTTAATTTAGCTGTGTCTTCCCCCTTCCATCCCCTCCCCCTTCTGGAGCATATGATGAAGTGTTAATTTACCTGTGTCCTCCCCCTCTCCTCTTCCATCTTCCCTCCCCTTCCCTCTTCCATCCCCTCCCCTTCCGGAGCATATGATCAAGTGCTAATTTGCCTGTGCCCTCCCCCTCTCCTCTTCTATCTTCCATCCCCTCCCCCTTCTGGAGCATGCAATCAAATGTTAATTTAGCTGCGTCCTCTTCCTCCACTTCCCTCTTCCATCCCCTTCCCCCTTCCAGAGCACGCAATCAAATGTTAATTTAGCTGTGCCCTATCCCTCCCATTCCATCTTTCCTCCTCCTCCATTTCCACTTTCTCTCCCCCTTTCCTTCCCCCTTCCTTCCCCTTTCCCTTCCCCTCACCCTTCCAGAGCACATGATCAAGGGCTAATTTAGCTGTGTTTTCCCACTCCCCTTCCCTCCCCCTCCTCCTCCACCCCTCCCCTCCTCTTTCCCTTCCATCCTTTTCCCATTTTCCTCCCCTCCTCCTCCCCCCCTCAAATAAAGAAAGGAACAAAGAACATGAGATGAAGGAAAAAAAGCAAGCCAACAACACATTACGAAATGTCAGCACCGCGATATGAGGCATCAGCACCCAGGTACAGTGCAAGGAACAAGCAATGTATCTATGATGCTAGGGGATGGTGCAGATATGGAGATACATGCAGATATACACACAAAATGAATAAATATGAAGATGGAAGATCAAATATAATGGAAAAGTTGGATTTTTTAATGTATGGAATTCTGGAAATGAAGAAAAGAACAACATATCAGAACAGGAAAGAGACATGGGAAAATCCTTATTATTACCCATATTAGATAATGGGGATAACACGCAAACCATCATAGTGATGAATGCGCAGGGTTTAGTTTTGGGTAACTCAAAAAGAAAGACAGAGTTCTTAGAACTAATCCAAACTGAAAAAAATTAAAATAATGAACCTCAGTGAAACCTGGTATTCCCAAGAGACTGGTAATGATGACCAGATAAAGGGTTTCCAAACTTAAAGATCAGATAGAAAAAATAGGAATCAAGGGGGAACCGCAATATATGGGAGAGACATTAATCAAGGAAAAATCTGTGAGAAATATAGTAACAGAATGTGAATTAATAGCGGTAGAATTTGAATCTGAAAAATTAGTGAACATCGTAATATACAGACCCCCTAATACTAAAGAGTTTGACATAATAATAGACAAATTGGATGATATATGTAGAAATCACAATGACTGGACTATACTCCTATCCGGAGACTTTAACTTTCCTTTTGAAGATTGGAAAGAACGAATAGGAGACTGTGGTTGCATTTATACATATAAAAAAGAGAGTAATAGTAGCGCAGAAGATAAGAGGCAATTTGAAAAGCTATTAGATATGCTACTACAACAGAACATTCAGCAAATAAATCACCTGCCAACACGAAAGGATAATATTTTAGACCTAGTATTAGTGAACGAGGTGAACTATGTTAAAGAAATAATAGTGTATAATACGAGTATTTCAGACCATAATGCCATAGAATTAACAGTCCATTCCAAAGCAAGTGAAAACAGAGATAAGCAAGAGACGAAAAAGTGGGAAGGACATGGAAAATACAATTTCTATAGTAAGAATATAAAATGGTCTGAAATAAATGAAGGATTAAACAAAGACTGGGAAAACATATTTGTAAGTGATAATATACAGGTAAATATGGATATATTATATAAAATATTAGAGAAAATAGTGGAAAAATATATACCGAAGAAGAAAAGTAAACATCAGTCATGCATACCATGAGACAGAAGGATCTTGTTCCAGAAAATCAGAAAGTGGAAAAATGGTCTTTCAAAAGAAAAGAATGCATGGAAAGTGATGGAACTAAAAAGTAAGATAGAAAATGCAGAACAAAAGATTATACAATCAAAAGAAAATGAAAAACGGGACTTAGAAGAAAAGACCCTACAAAATATCAAGTAAAACCCCAAAACATTTTACTCACATATGCAAAAAGATGAATAAAAAAAAGAGTAGAAATAGGCCCTCTAAGAACTGAAGGGCAATTAACAAATGAAAAAAAGGAAATATGCAACATATTAGCAGAAAAATTTAAGAGAAAATTTAAACCTAGAATTGATAATGAAGATAATGATACGAAAATAAGAGATGAAAATAGTGAATATTTATCGGACATAGACATTAATGAAGCCAATACTGTGCAGGCTATTAATTACAAATGGATCAGTAGCAGGACCAGATGGCATCCCTGCCATTTTGTTAAAGAAAGTAGTTCATTCTATCGCAAAGCTACTCGCAATATTATTAAGACAAAGTGTAGATACAGGTAAGATTTATGATGTACATAAATTAGCATATATTACCCCTATTTTCAAAAGTGGATGGATCAAGACTAGAGGCAAGTAATTATAGGCCTGTGAGTCTAACATCACATATTATGAAAGTGTATGAAAGGGTAATAAAGAAAAATATAATGAAACACTTAATGAAAAATAATCTGTTCAATATAGGACAACATGGTTTTGTACCCGGAAAAAGTACACAAACCCAACTGTTAGTCCACCATGAAAACATATAAAAAAATATGATAAACGAAAAAGATACAGATGTGGTTTACCTAGATTTTACAAAAGCTTTTGACAAGGTAGACCATAACATATTAGGGAAAAAAATTAGAAAACATAATATTGTGGACAAAGTAGGAAGATGGATAAAACAATTTTTGCAAAACAGAAAGCAGATAGTGATTGCTGTGATGTTGGATAGGAATATGCTATGCAATGATCAAATAGCAATACTACTGGCAAAATGCAAAGCAAAGATGGAAATGTTGTTCCGGCACTTCAAAACAAGAAAAGCCGAACACGATTATGCTTTATAAAACATATGTACGTAGTCCACTTGAATATTGCAATATGATATGGTACCCACACTACCAAAAGGATATTGCACAAACAGAGAGTGTACAAAGGTCCTTTACAGCTAGAATAGAAGAAGTTAAGGACCTTGACTACTGGGAAAGACTACAATTCTTAAAATTATATAGTCTTGAACGCTACATGATAATACAGGCATGGAAACAGATAGAAGGAATTACCGAAAACACCATGGAGCTAAAGATATCAGAAAGAGCAAGCAGAGGTGGATTAATAGTGCTCAAAACTATACCAGGAAAACTAAGGAAAGAACACAGGACATTAATCCACTACGCAACAGCATCGATAATGCAGCGTCTATTCAATGTGTTACCAGCTCATCTGAGGAACATATCAGGAGTGAGCATAGATGTGTTTAAGAATAAGCTCAACAAATATCTAACCTGCATCCCAGACCATCCAAGATGGGAAGATGCAAAATATACCGAAAGATGCATTAGCAATTCTCTGGTAGACATCAGAGGTGCCTCACATTGAGGGACCTGGGGCAACCTGAACGAACTGTAAGGTCTGTAAAGTACAGTCTTCCCTCTACATCCCCTCCCCCTTTCCCTCCCTTTTGTCCTTCCCCTCACCTTCCACCTCCCCTCTTCCCTTTCCCCTACACTCCCCCCCCTATAAATGGATATCAATTTCGTTAACTACAATCATAAATCGGTTACAATTTCTGTCAAAACTCAAAAGTACAGATTGATTGACTATTAAATTTAGGTCTTGAAGACCAAGTGCCGGAACCAATCAGGATTATTCAGCACTGTAACGAAGGTGAAATATATAAATTAATGATATGACTGATAATGAATAGGTGAATGATTATATACTAGTAAAATTCAATGTTCAAATATGAACGTAAAAAATGAAGAATGATATTAAATAAAACCAACAAAAAATAAGTATATATTAAACTTTTATAATTAAAATATATACTTAGTTTAAGAATAAATATGACTAAAATATTTATCAAATATACTGAAATCGTATCTCACTAAAATAACTATATTCTTTCAGATAACTCATAAGGTTATCTAACTCAACGTCATCATTTAAAATTTCTAAAATAGTCTTCCCAGTTAGTAAGTACTTTGTCCTATGGTGATTAAATTTAGGACAGTGCACCAGCATGTGCTCAACGGACAGCTGACCACCACAGTGAGCACAAACTAGGGCACTGGCTCCCTCTAAAATATAGCTATGAGTGAAGCAAGTATGGCCAATCCTAAGCCACATAAGGATGATCTCAAATCTTCTGTTACGATTAAAACCTAAACTCCAAAAATCGATACTTTTTCTAATGTTTCTGTACTCCCTATTGTGGATAAAATGGGGGAAGTCCATCCCTGCTGCCATTTTGTGCAAATGTATCATCTGATAACTGGACGTATATCCAAATGTGGCACCTTATTAGTTAAGAAATCACATCTTGCAGCATCCTTTGCTTTACTATCAGCCAGTTCGTTCCCTTCTGGACCAGTGTGCCCAGGAATCCAACAAAACTTTACTGATTTGTGGCGAAAAGAGAGACAAAAAAAAGCCATTCCTGAGCCTTTTGAATCAAGGGATGGAAAGGGTTAAACTTCCTTAGGGCTTCTAAAACACTCTTTGAGTCACTATATATTACTGTGGATTTAAATTTCTTATCAGATGCAAGATTTAAAGCATCAACTATGGCTGTTGATTCAGCAGTGAATATGGATGAGGAGTCTGACAACTTTTTCATATACAGTATGATTCCCCAACACCACTGCACATCCTACTCCATCTTCCGATTTTGGTCCGTCAGTAAAGATTTTCCTGTCACTTGTGTGCCTCTTATACATTCCAAACTTGTTTCTGACTTCTTCTTCCAGACGGTCTTTCTTCTTTGTCTCTTTAATGCAGACATGGAGGGATAACAGGATGTTTAACTTGTAGGATCTTCTGCATTTTTATACTTTCATCCTCCAGCTCAACCAGCTATCTGATCTGAAATGGTATTGAAGATCTAAATCCAGAAAGACTTGAGTCACACTGTTTTAAGATCTCAAAAGAAGGATTTGCCTTCAAGCTTTTCAGCCACATGGTGTGTCTCAGACCTAGCTCATGCCTCCTTAAGTCCAGTGGTAGCTGATGGGAGTCTACATAAATACTTTCAATGGGTGGAGTTCTAAAAGCTCCAGTGTAGATCCTTGGCCCCATATTATGCACAGCGTCCAATTCCTCAAGTTTAGTTTTTGAAGCAGATGAGTATACTTGGAAGCCATAGTCTAACTTAGATAAACATACTGCATTATAAAGCCTAACAACGATTTCTTATCAGCACCCCAATTAAAATTAGATACTACTTTTAAAATATTTAGTGATCTCTTCACTTTCACTTTTAACTGGTCAATATAATTATTCCAAGTGAGCTTTTCATCAAAGACCATTCCTACAAATTTTACTTCAGTGGAGGAAGGCAAAATAATCCATTTAAGGTAAGAGTTGGAATGGTTTCCTTAGTTCGGTGTCTGCAGAACCGAACAGCGACAGTTTTAGATTCGGAAAATCGAAACCCTTGTTCATTAGCCCACTTGCTTACTCTATCAATGGCTCTTTGCATGAACAGAGCCAAATCATCTACAAATAAAGACCCTTTTACTGGTGATGATATCTTTTCTGATACTCCATTAATGGCAATAGCAAAGAGGGTGACACTAAGGACACTACCCTGAAGAACTCCCTCTTCTTGTAAGAAATGTTGTGATACATGATTCCCAACTCTTATCTTTATATATCTTTCTGATAAAAACGAATTTGTAAATCTGATAATTTTTCCTTTAATGCCCATCTTATACAACTTTTTCATAATACCATAATGCCATGTGGTGTCATATGCCTTTTCTAAATCAAAGAAAACTCCCATTGTTTGGCTCTGTTTAGCAAAACCTTGTTGTATTTGGTTTGAGAGCCTGAACAAGAGATCTAAAGTAGATCTACTTTTCATAAAGCCAAACTGGCATGGAGAAAGTAATTTATTTGTTTCTAAGTGCCATACAAGTCTGCTGTTAATCATCTTTTCCATCAGCTTACAAACACAACTGGTGAGAGCTATTGGTTTGTAACTTCTGGGTAAAGCAGGATCCTTGTTTGGTTTCTTCACAGGGATGATTAATGATAATTTCCTGCTCTTAAGAATAATACCAGTTTCCCTGATTTCATTTATTATATCTGGGAGATGTTTCAGCATTTCATAGAGTATTTTATCTTCACCAGGGGCTGATGGTTTGGTATTCTGCAAGGCATCTTTGAGTTCCTGCAATGTAAATTTTGCATTATATGGTTCAAAATTATTTTCACTTAAATCAAGAGAAATATGGGCATTTCTAATGCCTAGGAATTCTAGAGAATAGTTTTCACTACTTGATATTCTCGAGAAATGTTCTCCTAATTTTTCTGCGACCCTCTCTGGTTGGTTGATTAGGTCACCATTTATTAGAGGGTGCTGCCACTGCACCCCTAGTGGTAGATAGGGGTAGTGGCTTAAGAACTTGAGCATAGCTCCTAGGTTGTTGCCCTAATTGTCTTTTTGCAAAACCAATACTTATATGCTCTGCATTGGCTTTATTTAGTGCAGACAGTTCAAATTTGTAAATTTCACAATTTTTTTTATTAAATTTATGTTGCAGTTGACAATTAACACATGGACACCAGAGCAATTTATACAAATTTTAGCATTTTTGCAGTTTTTTGATGGGTGGCCAAACTTAAAGCAGTGATAGCATTGCACTGGTCTCTGCTGGAAAGAACGTACTCATGCCCTTTCATTTTCAAATATGACATGAGAAGGTACTTCACAGTCTACAAAGGTTAAAATGATCATGTTGGTAATAGCTGCCTTTTTCACTCCCCAAACTGAAGTGGGACTCATTTCTAGAATTTCTTCTTCTGTCATGTCATAAAGGTCTTTATCAAATAGCACTCCTCTCCCATAACTAAAGCTTAAGTGGGACCTGATCTCCATAATCATTTTATCATTTTTTATGTCCAGCGAGGTCAGCATATATGCTTGGGTTGTGGATTTGGCATGAAGAAGAACAGTGTTCTTCCCAAACCGAGAAATATCACCGCTCTTTATTCCTCCCACCTTTTTCTGAAGAAACCTGCAAAATTTATAGTAGTTATAATTTTCCTCCTTGGGTGAAGCTACCACCCACATAGGAGGTTTAGGAGTCCTTATTTCTGCATTTTGGTTTCTCTCTGGTTTATCCTGAGCCCATTTAGATGGTACATAAACGTCCATGTCTTTGGAAACTTTGTCTGCTAAGGCTCCTCGTACTGTAGCTTGACCTATTTGTATGGCACTTACCATACTACTAGCCTTTACAGCCTCATCATGGCTACTAAAGGTAACCCACGCTTTCCAATTAGATTTATTATCAATAAAGTTCACCCTGATATCTACAACAGTTCCAAATGATTTCAGAGCTGTCGAGATCATTTCATAATCACAACAGACTGGTAAGTCTTCGATATGGAGCATTCTCACATTTTTCACACAACCTTGCTTGAAGTCGTCATCAATGAACCATGGCTAAAGGGTCCAGGGGAGGGGAAGTCAGGAGGGGGATCAGGATATTTGTTATTACTGCTTTTTGTCAATTTAGTTTTGGAGAAGTCATCAACATTTGGAGAAATTTCAATCTCCAAGGTTGGTTCTGTGCCAGAACAGAACCATCAGAGGGTCCAGGGGTACTCGAATCCTTATAAATGCTAGACATAAAGATTTGAGGGTAAAAAAAATAATAATAAACCTGAAAACCTTAAAAAGATATCATCAGCCTTTCATGGGAATTATTCTTGCACCAATGGCACAAGTGAGAACTGACTACCAAATGCCTGCATCCCTACCCTACCCCACAAGGGATGGCACAACATGATTATAGTGGCCCTAGTGCAAGCCAAACCTGCTTGCTAGGACCGACGGTATCATGAGGATACTATCATTCCCACTCTAATCGTGTTATGGGCAAACCAGATGGAATACCGAGAGTCCTATCCCCAGAACCGGACCCCCCTGGAATCCGTGGTCCAGCCCTAAAGAATAGTTCCACTTGATATCTATTAGGTCCGAACATTATCGGGTAGCTGATGGTCCTACCACAGTTCCCACTATTTAGCCTTCGGATATAAACCCAATCCCAGTTATGATATATTTTCCGGTTTATCAGGTCCAATAAATTTTAGCAAAAGCGGAAAATTCCACAAAAATTAATTCAAAGAAATATATAATGGTATATGGGACTCATGGACTCAAACCCGGAAACAGATTCCTGGGGTTCAAGAGCCCCTCACCACGTGAAGGCGGTCCCAAATCGAGGGGTAAAAAGTATAAAATAAAAAATAAAAAAAATTCAAACATGCTTTTATTAAAATGCACTAAAAATTAAAAAATAATTTTTTGAGACACACCAGTATATCTTACAATTAATCATGTCTACAAAAATAAAAGCGTGGGCCCAAAACATGGAAGGAAATGCTACAGTAAATAAAAAATATATATTTCTTTTCTTATAACATTTACTTCCATGTTTGGGGCCCACTCTTTTATTTTTGTAGACATGGTTAATTGTAAGAAAACCTGGTGCGTCTCAAAAAATCATTGTTTTACTTTTTAGTGCACTTTAATAAAAGCATTACTTTTTTTTCTCCACTCCAAACCTAAGAATATACTTGTATTATAACATATTTCATTAACCTGTTTTGAGAATTGCACGAGAATTGCTTATCTCGTGCTGGTAATGAGTAATAGCGGATATTATTTGAATTCTGAATTTTGTGCACATTCTCGCATGTATAATACTTAATATTTCAAATATCATCTCCCTGGAAAACCTTATAATCAACGATACTTTCCAGTAAGGACTTTACTCTCTTGTTGAAAGAGAAAGGCCAGTAATAACTCTTGGTGCCTCTCGTTTCTGCGTGTGTTTGTGTCCATCTTAACCTAATTTATGTTTCATAACAGTAGATTAGCGTAGAATACGAACAAATTATACATTTTCTGCCTTTCAAGTAATTCCAACCAACGAAATTTCAGGAAATATTTCAATCTATTTATTTTCAACATATGTAATCAGACATATGTACTTCAGTGATGTTGGCTATGCCTTAAAAAACTAATCGAACTTCCCTTGCTTAGGTGATTTTTATCCATCAAACCACAACATCTAGATCCCTGTAAATCGTGTTTTCCATTTAAATCATAGAAGAGTTAACTTATTTCATTTCTTCTTGTATCCTTAACTGTAATGAAGTCGTTGTCTTCCATGTCATATCAACTGTAATAATCTAATAAATCAGCGATCGTAAGTAGGTTGGATATGTCTTTGATTTTCTGGGTTTCGGGATACATTGTCGTTGCTGGAGAAGATTTCTTCGCCAAGAGTTACGAGAAAGAATTCCTTGATCTAATCTTCACTGTTTACGAGAAGTTTGTCCAAGAGTGCTCTTGGCTTTTATAGACAACCTTCCTCGCGGCTGATAACGATTTTCTCTATACTAATTTGGCCTCGTTGCAAAGAATCTCCTTCCATGATAACTCTTAATGTCTAATGATTCGGAAGATACAATTTAACTAATGATAAAATATATTTTAAACAGCAAATAGCTAAGGAAAGACAGACTGCCTCACAATTATTTACGAATACTCATTTTGTCTAGATCGCTCCACTATCCAGTATATGACGAAATAATTTGTATGTCACCAATGTCAAAATTTACTATTTGTATATTATATTTCAAGTGATAGTATAAACTTGCTAGTATATTTAGAGTCATTATTCGAAAAAGAAACTAAGGGTACGTAAATACTGAGTTTTGTGCAAGTTATTATGTGCAAAAATAAAATGTATATACTTATAAGGTTTGGTGAAGAAAACTCTGTCCATCTTACATACGACCATGAGTATACATAGACAAAATCCCATTTTCTTTACTTGTTGAACATAGTGCCGTCTGTAGGTCTTAATTTGGCTTGTAAAACTATTTATAACAACTAAGAAACATTTTACTACCTTGATTACCAATAAACATTCTGTTAAAAGTAAAAGTTTAGATCCTTTATAAACCTACGACAAGACTATTAGTTGTGTTCTCAAATATTATTTTGAACATTAATATTTTCAGTTACCTCTAGAAAATCTTACAGATTCCAAATCATAATCTAGTTTACAATCGGAAATAATCTTTCTGGAATATTTACTAACACGATGACAGTGGAATGCCTACTTGTCCAGGATATGCCATCATTCAAGGTAAAGATCACAAGAAATATTGAAAATTATTTATATCAAAATTAGAATTTAGCACCAAAACTTAAAATCATTATTTTGAGTTCAAGAAAATCTGTCGTCCTAGTATTCTAAACCTGTATAGCCGGGTGGTGGTGTGATTTAGTGGCTGACCAGTAGGTTCCCAAGAAATGGTGAGAGTAGTGGTGGTTCCTCAGGGTGAAGGTAAAGGTGATAGAAATAATTAATGGAATGATAATGACATGACATTATCTAGAAACATCTGGAAAGAATTTTGATCGATAAAGCAAGACAGATGACAAGATATTTTCAGAAGAAACAGCTCGGGTTTCAACCCGATGTGCGGATCAGGTGTATGTTATGGAAAAGTTATGTAAGAAGTCTTAGAGTAAAGGAAAAAAAACCTGTATGTGGGTCACATGGATCTTGGAAATCATGATCGAATTAATACAAAAGGAAATGTGGAAGGCGTTGAGTATTAGTTGATGGAAGCAACTGAATGTCTTTTTGAAAGATGTGAAATGCTGTTTTGAACAAGTACATGAAAGAGTGAATGGATGGGTGTAATAATATTTTCATAAATGGAGTGATGTGAGACTTCACAAAAAAAAAAAAAAATGAAAAGAAACTGAGTTGAGGATGAAATATGGAGTGGTTGTACGTGATACAGTCAGACTGAGGATAGTAAAGAGAATTTAAAGGAACCAGTAAAAGAGCTTGTAAGCGTTTGCAAGAGAGCCAATGTGAGCAATAATAATGATATAAGAACTAAAGAAAACATGTAAGGTGGAGCAATGAACGATAACAAGGGTAGCAGAAGTATGAAAGCGGCTGGTTCCTATAGGTATTCAGATGTAAATATAACGAGAGAAGAGGAGTGTGTGTGTGTGTGTGCAGAGACTTGGAAGAGTGTCCTTGGATGCCGAACAAAGGGATCGTTGAGCCACATCTCCTTTACGAGGAAGAGTCGTGTATAAAGAATGTAAGTGAAAAGAAAAAAGGTGAAGCTATTGAAATGAATTGTTTGCATATTACTGTGGCGTTAGTAAAAATCAGAGAGTGAAGAAAGTTGGAGATTTATAGACGTGGTAAATAGGTTTATGTAGGTGAAAAAATAGATCATAGGTATTGAGACTTTTTCGTCTTGTGGAAAGAGTGAAATATCAAAATGAAGCGGTGAAAAAGTTTATAGTTATGAACTCATACACGCTGTAAACAATAAAAATACTCAATACCTTCAGGTAAGAGAGAGAGAGTACACACGTATAACAGTGAAAGCAATTAACGAAGGGGAATATTTTTTATTACAGGGGTGGTTTTTTCTTCTTACGGTAATAAGAACATGCGTTGCTGAATATGGGAGATGGAGTAGTCACCAATGTTTATCCTATTATGAAGATAGAGGTCCTTTATGGAAACAATTCTAATTGAAGATTAAAACGATGGGTGAGGATGTAGACTGTCTGTTAATTTTATTAAAAGGGATTGTGAGTTAGAGCTCCGTTATCTTATTCACCACTTTCATAGTTATCAAAATAAGAAGAATAAAGAAAAAAAATTCTGCTTATCTTTATATCCAGGTGTAAAAAAAGATTGAAACGAGCATATGCAGGTTAAGTTTTTCAACGATGACTTTACATTTTTTTTATTTATGGTCACTAATAAGGAAATGTTATCACTTGATTTTATTTGTATACAATTTCATCATATTGTTTTCATTAATCCAAACTAATCTGATCATAATATGTTTGTGAAAAGCATGGATAGAAAATATCAAACAAAATTATAACAGAAGATGTTTGTTTACTTACCGTGTTTATTCGTTTTCCTAATTTCAAATCTGTTAAATCTGAAAGTCAAGGCAAGATCCTTCCTGGAAGACATTCGCTCAACGGTAAATCTTTCAGGAAACCTCATTTACGCTGTCTTAAGAAAGAGCTTTTGATCGCTGCCCTTAGATAATCTCCACTGATTCGGGAGTCCTAATGGACGACTAGAAATAAAGTGAAGGTTGGAGGAAAAATGTCTCAGATCTCAAAAAACGCCAAAACGTGAACGTAATTTAAAAATGAATGGATAACGAAGCTGTGTTTAAATGTATTTTTCTCCACTGAGACGGACAAGTATTACATATGTATCAAAATGTTAAAATGAGTTATAGTGAGACTCTGTTTCCGTTTTCCCCACTTTTATTTTCTGAGAGATACTGGAAAAACTTTTTATTATATTCCAGCTCTGACTGGTGAGCTTGGTGCTTTGAGGACTTTCAGAACAGGTGCCTGTAGTATTGTTGGCAGTTGTTGTTGCTTGTACAGTACTACAGGTCGTAAACCTGTCAATAATGTCACATATTAACAACTGAACCTGGTCATGTAATACTCTGCCTCATAATTGAAAAAAAACGTACGATATCATAGGACTAATCAAAAGTACAGTGGAAGTCCTTACAATTCATTTTGTTATTCAAAAGTCAATGGTAACGATGATAAATTCCTAAAAATGTAAACATATATGGCAACAAACGCAAGACAAAGCCCAAATCGAAACCAATTTTTGTCCAAGACCGAATCCACCTTAGACTGAGTGCGAGTCCAGCCGGAAGATTCAAAGCATGAATTTGTATCATAAGTTGACTCCGTACATTCAAAGTTTGTATAAAATTTCGAATCTTTTATCAATGTACAAGTTAGTTATCAATAAAAACGAATAAAATCCAAATAATCAAATGGATGCATGTGCTTTGGTTACAGATAAATCTTAACTGACTAGAAAATTGTAGGGAACAAAATCTAATACCTTTGTACTTAAAATAATCAGATTTCTTCAATTTAGGCTGAAGGTTGTTGGCCCTTAATAAGTGTATAAAGTCTTGCTATGCCCAGAACTGAAACTACCGAAGGAACTTTATGCAATTACAAATGATCTATAAAGATTTATAGCTCAGTAAAAGTGCCTTTTAAACGACATAACATTGCACGAAATAGTATGAAATTTCCTAGTAACTTCGTTTCCTGAAATATTAGCATTTACAACATCGTTAGGTTACTTCAGTAGTTTTAGTTCTGTTTATGTAGCATGGCTGTTTATGAAAAACGTTGCATGTGAGTTGCCGTCGGTGGCCTATTTTTGTTTGACGGAGCCTGAATTCGCTTAGTCTGTGCCACTATTTCGGATTCATTTGTTTGCTCATTAACATGCTTTTATCAATGGTAACATCACCTGTATTTTTCTGTGTGGTTAGCGGAAGCTTTCGAGTACCAAATAATCTGATGATAAAAGAAGACCCCTTTCTTGTGTGTAAACTTTTATATATTGTTGCAAATACACTTTAAATCCTTAAGGTTTAAGGAGACTGCAGTTAATAGTGTTCCATTCAATCTTACGAAGAGGAGAGTAATCCTCCAAGAGCTTAAGTATTTAAGTGTATTTTTAACAACATACTGGGTTTTTCATGCGAGAAAAGGGTCTTATCTTATTTTCATCCTTAAAGAGGGTGATTACTGTTCATAGCCTTACCATGAAATTTGTCATGTCTATACTTAATTCATAATCATCTCTTTCAAGCGGACTTACGCACAAACTCATAATTCTAGAACATTCTCCCGTCGTTCCCTCGTGACATGGAAATCCCATGACACGATGTTTTTAGAACACTTGGCTAAATATTAGTTATTATATAAGTAAAGCTAAACGAATTCTACATATACTAAAGAAAAATGCCCTTTACTACAAAAAAAAAAAAAAAAGATATCACACGGATCTTCTGTGATTCATGCAGCCGAAATAAGCAAGATTTATATTTTGCAAAACTAAAATGCCCAAAACTGATATAATATATGCACTAGATTCCTACATCTTGAAGTAATAGGTAGAAACATATTCTGTAGGAACTGAAAACCTTTCGTGATTAAGTCCTACAAGGTACATTCCGTTTCATTCCTCAACGTTTAAACATTTGAAAATGCATTCTGGGCTGTGACTCAATCCTCGAGGCCAGAAGGCCTGAGACAGAGTGCCAGTCACCGTGTTCCGAGGCCAAAACCCATTCTCGAGAAATCCTACATTGATCGAAGGTTCTTGGGACCTCTTTTCACCACATATAATGAAAAGTAAGAGTTATACTTCTATTATCAAAAGTACCTTTCATATTGGGATCTACGAAGTAGAATTCAATACGAAAATAAATGGTTTATTAACAAGGTAATCAGCTCTTTCCTTCGCCTTGGACATCCCTTCTTACTTTCAAAATTTAAAAAATCTAATGGTTGGAATTTTATGTAAGTTTGGCTATGTAATTCAATTTACAACAGTTAAAATATAAATAATATAAATCAAATGTATCATGACACCATTTGGACAGAATTAGATAGGATTAACGTCTGATTAACCTCATTCCGCTCAGGTAGATTTCATCTGGATCTACAATACAGTACACGATATTAAACCACTCGAGCAAGATTACCCCTAATTTTATCTACCACACCAACATTAATTGATATGAAGATCTCAAGTGATATTAAGTGTAATGGAATAGTAATCAAAGGTACAGTAGAACTGAAATCCTCAAGGATGCAGATGAGGATCTAATGCAATTAGTCTTGGTTACTATCTAACTGAAATAAGGCTTATTAGACTCTCTGTCTATCCCTATCCCTCATATTTTATTACATTGTGGTTATGTGTGTTGATGAGCACGTACATTATACCTAGATTTATACGCTTCCCAAAAAATAAGAGTCCTTTGATAGTGAGGAATTCATAGAAATGAACAAACAAACGTACAATGAGAGAGAGAGAGAGAGAGAGAGAGAGAGAGAGAGAGAGAGAGAGAGAGAGAGAGAGAGAAAATAGTTCATCCTTGTCCTGGCCTTCACGTTTTGATGGTATACATTCTGAAAGAACAATGAACACTCATGTCTCGTTTTCTCCCTTCTTGTCTCTCTCTTTATCTCTCTCCCCAGTTAAGGTACGATGCACAATAGTTGTCTAACAACAAGGTATATAATTCAAAACTTAGGTCAACAAATGCACCCTTCATTTCTAGGGAACTCGAACAAGGGAAGACAGAACGCTAATAAATATAGTAAATATTTTTTTCTTACATGAAATATGCAGTACTTCCTCCTAACCTGAACCGGAACAACGGAAGGGATTCGCCCAGTATAATCCGAGCGCTCTAGCCTGGGAGGGCCAATTCAGTATCTCACGAATACGAAATTGCATTGCCTTTCATGAGGATTGATGGCAGCACTGGAAGAGTTGAATAGTGGAGGAGCCTATTTATGTCTTTTCGAATGACTGATCAGCTTGCTTTTATGCTGCTCTTTCAGGAACAATCTGACGCAAGATCGTATTAACAGACATTGGAGAATTTGCAAGACTGTTTGCAGTGCAAGTAGAATTTCTCTTATTTCATAAATGTTACACTGACTTTCTTATGTTCATCGTCATGCAGTCAACAGCAAGTTTCTATTTACTTTACTGTGGATAGCGTAGCATACTTTACCTATGTAAACAGTACTGAAAATGTTTGCATGCAAGCAAATACAATAACACACACACACACACACACACACACATATATATATATATATATATATATATATATATATATATATATATATATATATATATATATATTCATGATGTTGCCTTGTAACACGTAGATCATCCTATAGTTTTGATATATTTACTCTTCTATTTATCATGTGTTATGTGTGATAATAATAATTGTTGAAATATCATATGTAGTGTGATGTCAGATTTCAAAAGAGTTAGTGTTTGGGTAACTTAACAGAATGATTTAAAATTAGTAATACGTTTTAATAATAACATAGTATGTGACCGTGCATTTTGTCCCCTAGCAACAAGTGTTCTGTACTCATGATTTCATACATCATGTTTTGTAGGATTGCGTTTCTCTGATCACACATTGTTCTGACGTCATCTGATTGTTTCATTTCCCACTGGTGTCCTAAAGTTTGCTCCTTCTGATTTCAGAAACTCTCTCTCTCTCTCTCTCTCTCTCTCTCTCTCTCTCTCTCTTCAAAAAAAAGAGAAATTTTATTGTAAAATATTTGTGGTCACTGGTATTAATCTTAGCTTTTGAGATCTGAATTTAGGAAAACTGTAACGGCGCCACACAAAAAAGTGTTTTTTGTGGATTTTGTGAAAGTCTTCAAAAGCTTGTGTAAGGTAAATTGAAATTTACTTATTATTACCATGGCATAATGTATGTTACGGAAATTTTGCTTTAGTGAAATTATTATTGGTTAATCTTTTATGCATTTTTGTGTTATTGTGTTTGCAATCTCTTGATTTTTCACATTTTGTATATTGGTGATTTAACATATATTTAGTGATTTAACATTTATTTACTTAGCATTTTAAATATTTCTAAATAATTTAACAATGAATAAATGAAAATTAAATCAAGTATGAAGATTTACTTTTCAAATCTTGAGTAATTCTTGATAGTTTAAATTTTGCTGAATTTAATTTCTTGATAAATTAAAGTCTTTGTGATTTAGTTTTGTTTAATAATTAAACTCAAGAATGAATTAAATTTTTGTGTTGTTTTCAAGTAATAGTAAATTTTTCAGATTGTGACTTCTGATTATAAATTTTGAATTTAAAAATAAATTTTTGTATTTAGTGTTTTTAAAAAACAGTGTTTCATTTATTGACCACCAGTGAATAGGGTTAATTGTATGCATAAGGCAAGGTGATAAACATGTTTTGTTCCTTTAGTTTTGCCAAAGTGAATTAAGACCAGGGAAACAGTTAAAATTGTTTGATGGAGTGATGCCCTTTTGCTCTAGTATATTTCTTGTTTAATTGTTGATACCTCACACTTGTTTTGATAAACTTAGTTTGAATTTTTCACGTGATTAATAAGCTTTTTAAGGGATCACTGTTACCTTTAGTGTACTCAGTCGTAATTCTTATTATGAGAGTTCAGGTATCTGGGTAAAGTGAGGTAAATTTTTGAATTCTGTGATTAGTTGTATAATAACCAGGTACTTGGTACACATCGTGAAAAATATATATACAGTATGTATGTGTGTATATATATATATATATATATATATATATATATATATATATATATATATATATATATATATATATATATATATATATATGCCTTGTTTGTCTACTGCCCAATCAACTGCCCAATGGGTACATTCACTATTGATTAGATAACAGATAGTACAATAAATTTGAGGTAAAATATCAAGAACATCATTTTCTTCTCTCATAACAGAGAGAGAGAGAGAGAGAGAGAGAGAGAGAGAGAGAGAGAGAGAGAGAGAGAGAGAGTAATAACAAAAGTTCCGAAATACTTATAGTATAGCATTTGGAAAAATTGAATCCTATTGGTAATGGTATGAAAATGCCTTAAAGATTTTCCAAACATTCCTGCATATACCAGCAAAAACTAAATATATATAATACCTTTGGTAAACTGAGTCTTCCAAATACTTCTAAAGCATGGAATTGGTCTATAAAATTTAGGCCAAAGGCCATGAACTGGAACCTGAGGTCATTCAGCGCTGAAAATAATGTTGAAACAATTGTTAGGAGAGGATGGAATTAAGATGGAAGAAAGGCAGTATGAACGGAGGAACAGTAAAAGGAATGAAAGGGCCTGAAGCTAGGGGCCGAAGAACCTTAAGCAATGCCTTAAGTGCCCCGCGTGAGGTGCACTAGCGTAAACTACCATATTACGGAGACTTCTAAAGCATGGTGATTATAACAGGATTAAGACTAATTTATTAATTTATAAAACAGAGGTGAAATATGTAATATGTCGCATAGGTTAACGTATCAGTGATGACCTTAATCTTTAAAACCCAAATTGTGTGTAAACTAGTGGATTAAACCTTTTTCAGCAGATATCCTAACGAAATTCTGCACCTATTCCCGTACTGGAAAACCCATTCAGCGCATTTTTTTCAGATTTTCCCTTTTATTGAATAAAAGGCACTCTTTTTCTTTAAGCTTAAATAAAGATTCGTTTTATTGCCGTTTCATACAACTTTTGCTAAATGGCAGCGGAAAGGAAGGGGAAAGGAACGATATGCTTCATATAACGCCTATTTTCTTTCCGTACAATTTTTTTTTAATATGCAGTAAAAAGAAGAGGAAGGGGACTAAGTACTTCATATTTCGACTTTCGAACACTGGAGTCCAGTACACTGCATAAGAAATCATTTATTTCTTTTAAATCACCACATTCCCAAGAATGTTATTTACAATCCCAAGAAATGCACTCTGAGCTAGAAAAGGCGACAATAACCACGATACGGGCCTGGCTCGTATTCAGAAGAGTTATGATTGCTTTCACTAAATATTCTGTAGCAATCTCGTACTACCAAATATCTATATTTGCTAGTCAATAGCTATCAGTAGTTCAGGTTATCATTATAATACGATGTAACATTATTGTTTCAGGGCAGAATCTGTTATATTACGCTAGTGAACTTATAACGTATGCCTGTATCGACAATCACAGCTATATATTACTATGATTGATGCCACATTAACAGGGTGGTTTTTTTTTTTTTATTTTGTACCTCTTTTATCCAAATGGTACATCTGGATACAGGAATGCTTCTGTCGTGAATTGTTCATTTTCTCAGACCTTAGAGAAGATTTATGAACATTCATCTTCCATTTGCTTCGGGGAAGTTACAGAGTATTTTTTGTTTCAACAGGGAATAACTTTTCAAAATAATAACGCAATATCAGATAATTAACTGATCACATGGTATCATTAGAGTGATGGACCTAAAATAAATTTTTAATCATCTTTCACTTTAGAAATACATCCGACTGTCTTATCTTTTGATAATGAAGACATTCCTCCTTCAGACATTGTTTGATAGTTTTGTTTTGTCAGGGTGTGAATGATTTATTGAGTCATAAATTTCCCCTTAGCAATCAATCCGAAATCACCGAGTTATGTGCTTGAGTGAAATCGACTATTCATCATTCATCCATCTGTGTCTACATACGTCATTCAGAGAACTTTTCAGCAATCCCAGGTTCTGGAATATATCTTGAGTATTGTGAAACAACATTTTTGTACAATTACAAAAAAGATATCTTCTTCATAACATTCGAAAGACTAACACCTCTTTTGAAATAAAGGAGAAGGGAAAGCTGTTACCAGCTTCATCCAGAAACAATAGTAGGTACTGGATAGATGTCAACTTCTAGTGCTTTTACTTGTTTTTTGAGTAATCTTTATTTTACCTCTATTAATAAAATGTGTTCCTTTTATTCTTAGGACATCCTTTGCATTAATTTTTTGTATATTGCCATTTGTGGTGAAGTATGTCAAGGGCAAAATGGTGATTTAAGCCAAACTTAGCATATTTAAACTTCATATAATTTTCATCATGGTAAAAAATTTATTTTTAGGCATCTTTGCATTGCATTTCATTTATTTCAATACTTTTGAACATGTGTATAATGTTTTGATTACAGAATAGTGAAATGTGTGAATATGTTCTTAATTAGTTATGAAATTCATTCATAAACATTGTAAATTATGCTTACATGTGTTTTGAAAAGATTTTTACACCACATTCCAAGACAAGGGGACACAATGTACTGAACTAAATGGTTTGAATTCTAGTAAATTACTTGCAGTAGGACTGGAAAATCAGCAATGGCCTCTTTCACAAATACAATCTTGTAGTGACATGACTATTGCTTCACATAATGTGTAGTTTTTACTGTGCTCACCAGCCATTTTTCAGTAATTCCATTTTTAAATGGAAAACACTATTTTATCGAATCTCAGCAATCATGTAAAATATTCATACTACTTTCTACATTCCATCAACATAAACTTTATGAAAAGTATGCGATGATACTTACACTCACGAAGATTAAATCGATTCTTATGTTTATTTTTTAATAATTGATGGAAGGCAACTGTACCATATATATAACCAAATTAATCGAAATTTAATGACTGCATTCGTAAATCAGACATACTCAATCATTCGATTCAGCATCATATACACATTAAAAAAATAAAAATACGATGGCAATTATCTGTACATTCTAAACAAGGCTTTCCGACGAAAATCTTGCTTCACAATTTGTTTCCTTTTTATTTCCAACCCAGGTGAACAAGACACGCTGCTCCACTTTCCTTACAAACCACTTAAGACTAATGAATAAAGATGCAGGTAGTCTATGGACCTGGCTCACTCCCCTTAATAGGGATGTTCTTTTCTTATGAAGGGTGCTAAGGATTTTTAGTCTAATTGCCTGTCTGTTTCACTCTTCCGTGTGCAGCGTCACATACAAAAAACTAGCATGCACGTAAGTGTCGGTATATATATCTAATAGTACTGTTACATATATTTTTATGTATTTCCCTAGATTTCTAGATCCGTAAGAGGCTTTACAGGCCAGCAACGGATCTTTCTTTAATCTGGCCTTGGAAATCTGACTTTACGTTAAAGGAAATCATAAAAAGAAAAGAAAAAGGGGGAGGATTCAATGAGCTTAGGGCTCTACTTCATGAGGGAATGTTACATAAACACTTTGTTTAAATTAAGAAATTATATTTACAGAAAAGAATCAAAAGGAAAATGGTTAAATGAATTATTAGGAGGCTTGCAACTCCTGAAGATCTTTCAACTGAAGTCTTGAATGATGGCAAGGCACAGTCCAAGATGAGTCCATGGCAACGGCCCTCTGCAATAGAGAGTTACACATTACATGACAGTAAAGGAAAACATAACGCCTACAATGACTTGAGACTGCACTGATGGTGCCAAGGACTCAAGGAATGAATGAACACTTTATACTTAAACACAGAACATTGGTAATGGGACTGGATAAAATGGCAAAAGGATAGAGGTAGAATACTGGCACCCAATAACACTTCTAAAGGGCAAACTTTCATGACTGAAGTCTTTACTTGCACTTTACCTTAGGGGAAGCAGGTCTCTGGCGAAGGATGACGAGGGACAATCACATGTATGGTCCTGCACACTATCACTTGGACGCTCCACTCGAGGATGACTGTAGAGATGGTAACGAGTCGGGATTCAGGTGGACAGGGGTGGGGAGGGAGGCCTCTCAGCACCTCTTACGTGTGTACGATTTCTCTGGCGAACTGCCAGTTAATTGCTAACTGCCCAACTGCCCATATCTAACTCACTAACTGCCCCATGACTGACTGCCGAAATGTCTCCTGTCCTCTCCTTTTAAGGCCTCGGCCGAGGGTAGCGACCGAGTGCAAAGATCGGCCGAGTCTGGTGACTGTGTGCAAAAGATGTGTCATTTGCCAGGTGTCCCAGCCATCTGTTTGCATCTTCCCAGGTGTCCTGCGGAGAGACAAGTCAGCCAGCTTAATCTGCCTTTAGAAAGGTTGTTTTAAGCAGCTTAGTTGGGCTAAGCTGCTTAAGGGAGTAGCACCCAGCCTCTTATCTTTGCCCCTTTCAACCATGTCATCTCAATATCTGTTTTAGGCAAAGAAAAGGGACAGATTAAACCGTTGATAACTTTAGTTTTGATATCTAGGTCAACTAGGATCGGCTATGCAGCGACGATTCTGCTTTTAATAAACTAAGGGCAAATTAAGGGAGAAACGAGAAGAAGCAGAAAGGCAGAAGGAGAAAGAAAGAATAGCTCGGGAGAAACGAGAAGAGGCAGAACAGCAGGAGGAGAAAAAAGAATAGCCCAAGAGAAATGAGAAGAGGCAGAAAGGCAGGAGAAGGAGAAAGAAAGAGAAGAGAGGGAGGAGGAAAAGGCTCATCAGCTTGCAATGGCAGCCCAAGCCATGCGCAATACACCTACCCCCTCTCCACATTTGACCCTCAGCAGTGTAGGCTCCCTCATGAGAAAATGGGACGAAGCTGAGCCTGAAGCCTGGCTCAACCATACTGAAAAGATCCTGAAGACCTATAAGCCCTCTATTGAAGAAGTGTCTCTGATCTTGGGTAAGCACCTTGAGGGAAAAGGCATCATCGCATTCATTACACCCTGCCAGCCCTTGCCATCCATCTATGCGACAAGGGGCCTAAGACAGTGGTCAAGTGCTGTGGACATTGTAAAAGAACAGGGCACCCCACTGAACAGTGTTGCTTGAAGGCTGCGAATCAGCCAGGAAATCCCTTTACATCCTCAAATGGGACAACACTCCAACAAGCCATGTCTGGATCGCGGACAAAAGGTAAAGGGCCTGCTCCCTCCAATGAGACAGTGCCAAGCAAAGATTATAGCCAGACTTATTGGCCTCCTTGCAAATTTATGGGCACTCCACCCAATGGGCAAAATGACCTAATAATAAATCAAGTACTCCCACCATTGCCTTTGCAGTCACTGACCCAAAATCCTTAGGCCCTCCAGCCCAGGGTCCCATATATGTGGCACCTCCTCAAGGAAGCTACCCCGCCAGCCAGGTCAAGGCATTTGATGACTCTGGTGCGCAAATGTCCCTCAAAAGGGAAGACACGGTTTCTTGGGGAGCTAACATTAACAGACATAAACTTGTCACGGTTGAAGGTACCAATCACTTTAAAATGATACTTCCTACTGTTAAGCTGAAGATCACGAGACCTCATACATCTAAAATCTGCGACCTCGCAGTAGCCAGATACATTCCTGGAGGTTATGAAATCCTCCTGGGACAAGATTTCCAGTTCCCATCTAAATTACAGCAATCTCAGGGTCTGGACCCCTCAAACCCTTCATTAGTCTGGACCCTCAAACACCTGCATTCATCCCACTGCCAGTGCCACCTGAGTACACTGTGCAGTGGCCTTTCAAAGTCCTGTGCCAGGCCCTGCCCGTGCCAGTGCCAAGGCACCAAATAGATCTCCTCCAAGAGATCCCAAACTTGAGTCACAATCTCTGCCAGTGTCACTTGGGTGCGCTGAGAAGTGCCAGGCTCCATCCGTCACGAACGGCAAACAAATTCCTGATACGATACCAGTGTCTGATCCTGCATTAGTGCCAGTGCCAGAGCACGTCCCCAATCTCCATTCAAGAGATCCCAGTCAGGGTCCCCTCTCTTCTCCCAGCCTGGCTCCTCTACCAGTACTGGTAAGAGAGTCGGGTTCTTCCAACCACAGCAGAAGATCACCCAAAGGTGCAGCCTCGCAACCCATGCCTGAACCGGTCATTGTCACCTGCAAGCCTCCCATGCCCACAACGACCTCTTCTTCTCTTCCCCAGTCCTCTGCAGACAAGATTGTGGGTAAGGATTCTGCCATATCTACACTGGCTGATTAACTCACGGAACTGCAACGACTCGGGGTAGAGCCTATAACGAATGCCCCTTCTTCATCCACCAAGGAAGCTGACACGGTAGACACTCCCGTCACCCTCCTCGGGCTTCATCCAACCAGTTCCCCTACCTAGGAAAACTGTCCATGGAAGAAAAATCACGGGCACAGATAACTCCGGGTAGCCTAAAGAGAGCCACTGAGCTCTCCTGGCACTAGTGACATCCCTTTAACCTATGAAGACCTTGGCACTTCTATCCAGAGGGGGATGTCAGGGTTCTTCACCTATTTATTTTCCTTACAACTTTGTAATTTACTCTTTTCCTTTAACATTTCCCTTTCCTTATTTTGATTATTACTCACATTATTTTATGCCTTACAAGGGCTCAAATTTTACTTACTTCCCACTCTGCCAATGGAGAGTGCAATTGATAGATATTTCAATTTTAAAAGTCCTATGACTTCCCTTGCATTCCTATCAAGGAATGATACATTTTACAATCATCTATGCCATAGCCATTAGGTATTACCATATGAGTGCCAACTTGGCACAGTCCCATTATCATATATGTTGGCAGATGATCCTGCCAGAGGAGCCGTGCCCTCTGACTGCCTTGCAGCCTTTCTGGGCAAAAGAATGAACCTAGCCATTTTTCCCATGGGCTAAGGAATAGAACTTAGGCATATTTAATCATCTTTTATAACAATCATTAATTACTGTGAATCTGTCATCTGGTCTCTTTGTTAATTTTTATTTTAATAAATCTCAAGTCCCAGACTCGCAAACTTGTGGTTATAGTGCCCGAATGGCACTAACCCATCGCTTTCAAGTATTGTGGCAACACTTAACTAAGCCCACGCTCACTTCATTGTAATGCCTCTTCAAGGCAGACTAACTGCATGTATGCAAAATTTGTACATGTGTTATTATTACGAGTGTATGAAATATCTTTAGAATTAACATAGTATTAATTCATTATTTTGAACTGTACTATTACATTTGAGAAAATACTTTGATTGACAATCATCATACGCTGCTTTAACGTAACAGGACTTTAATGATATAATATGTCATTTCTAGCAGCAAATATTTATTGTGTTAAATGTAAACGTCACAATTGATGTTTTGCCTCTTGAAATTCATTGCTACGCAGAAATTTAAGTTAGAACACAGGGCACCAAAATTTTTAAAAGGAAATTTATGAATTTAACTCATCGTGGATTGCCAGCTGTAAATCTGAAGCTGATCCCATGAAATCCGCTAAATATACGTTCTTTTTT
>NC_089781.1:70299426-70311926 GCF_040412425.1 Macrobrachium rosenbergii | reverse complement strand
GTGGCCGACTGGTTAGTGTGTCACTGTAGTCCTGATTCCTCGTCCGTCGCTGGTTCGACCCCATGGGACGGTGGACTTATTATCAACTAAAAATTCTTCGGTAACATAAATGAAAATATATTACTTCCGAGGTAGAGTGAATTGGATATTAAAGGACGTTTGTAGTTTTCTGATTATATATATATATATATATATATATATATATATATATATATATATATATATATATATATATATATAAAACTGAGTAGCTGAAACTTCACGCATAGATAACACGCACATACATGCATTTGTTCCAAAAAATTTACAAAATTTACAAAACTATACCTACTTTGTGATGAATATTCACAGCAATGAACACTGAATTTACTAATATTGTCAAACTATTTGCAACTTGCTTCCAGAACTATCATAGAAAAACTTACCTTTTCAGTTAGTATTGTGTAAAAGGAATTTTAAATGACTGATTGATATTATAATCACTATACATTACTTAAAAATGTCAAACACATTGCTCATTTTCCACTCATTAAAAAGAACACTTACCTCATATCTTGTTTTTATTATAAACAAGAAATTGTGCAAATTAGGCTTCAAACAGCTTCCTGTTATATTTTTATAACCTTATGTATAGGATCACTCGATAAGTCACACACACACAGACACAGAGAGAGAGAGAGAGAGAGAGAGAGAGAGAGAGAGAGAGAGAGAGAGAGAGAGAGAGAGAGACTCGCTGTAAGGAAGACGCCAAGGGTTAACAAAATGGGTCGCAATGTAGGTGCAGAATGGTCAGTATTTACTGATTATATAATACTGGATAGGGATAATGAAAAGAACTTGAAATTTCTAGGCGCTGTTTGCAGAAGAAAAACGTTTAAAGTAAAATCTGTAGGAGAGCAATGTTTCGATGGTAAATTAAAATCATGAACATTGAGAGATGAATCTTAATTTGCATGGCGGAAGAAAGGAAGATGTTAATTAGTACAGATATTTAGGAGAATAAGTAGTGGAAGATGGTCAATAACAAAAGAGAAGAGTTAAAGTATAGTTCATGCTACTGTAGGTAATAACAATGATGTTTGTGAAAGATCCAGAGACGGAATGCCTGCCTGTCGAAGAAGAGAGAGGAATGACCGTTATAGAAGTGAACTGTGGATTTTTTTATTCCTTTTTTTTTTTATGGTTAAAATAATTATCCGCCTCCGTTGTTCAAAACAGAATTCAATTAGAAGCTAAGTTTTTATTTCTTGTAATTGGGAACATAGCTTTAGATAATGAAATGAAAATCACTAAACCTGCTGAAACGATTTTGCACGTCATATGGGATATAAGAAACTTAAGAAAGTTTGTGATGATACCTAGGTCTGGTAAAATTGGTATAACAGATGTAATTATGGATCAGAGAGTATAGAGATGATTCAGGCAGTTGGCAAAATATGTGTATGATTCTGATATGTTAGGAGTAGGATGGAAAGACGTGAAAAACAGTGTATACATTATGCGACACAGCTAGTTTCAAAGGAAGGGTATTAATTACTGTTTCCGGTATGCTTCCCATGCTTGCTTCTCTTGGTATTCCCTATCTTGTAAGCACCTACAGTACATAATGCCACGTAGAGTATTTCCCTTTACTATCAATCTACAGATGAAATAAGGGACGAATTTACTGTTATCATAACTTATTTAAATTACATGATTTGCTTTTGGGATAAGAAAAGAACTTTGACCAATTTATTTTACCGAGCTGGGTTTATTACACTGCAAATTCTGGAATTAAGTCAGTCAATGATAGTTGATTATGCCATTATAATTACAGATAAACCCATTATAAACCATGAGAGCATTAACACAATGCAAGTAAGTTAATCATTCGTACGTAAAGAGAGAGAGAGAGAGAGAGAGAGAGAGAGAGAGAGAGAGAGAGAGAGAGAGAGAGAGAGAGAGAGAGAGAGAGAGAAATACAATATTATGTATTCTAACGTTTCAGACACAATGATAGTAATGGAATAAAAAATATGCGATGCATCCCGTTAATTTTGAATGGGCTGATTCATTTCTGAACAGTTCCATGCATGTTTCTACTTTTTTGTAAATTGTGTGATCTCAAGATATGAAAGGATGTTTGTTTCTTCCAGTGTTTTAAAATTTATAACAATCAGTGCTGAGAGAGAGAGGGAGATATATAAAGAGTGGGAGAGAGACAGGAAATAAGATATGCAGAATATGGTGAATTTTTAAAAGAAATCGATGATAAAGGGTATTCGATGAAAGACAGAGGCAAAACAGCGATAAAAATGCAAACTTGTGTAAAAATGAAGGGTAATATTTTGGCCTAAAATACAATGGATTAATTTCCTTTTCGTCCTGATAAAATACAGCAGAATTAAGGTTGACTTCGTACAATTAGAATAAGTCTTTAAAAGGGCTGGTCATGCGTACAAATTCTTAGGCGCAAGCATTTACATTTTACTACCAAATAATCAGCTTGAGAATGTATACAAACAACTGTCAGATGGAGAACCTTAAGTTATTTAACCATACCTCGTATCTCACCTTACAGAAATCATGTATGATAATCAGGCCCCTATGTACAAAAACATTCGTATTTTCATATCATTATTGTGAAAAAGATTCATTTGCATAATCAAAAATCTTTCAAGACGTTTGTGATCGTCGGCGGAATCATTTGCAATGTAATCTAACCACATTTTCGCCTCACGTTCCGAAATTTTGCCGGTAACAAAATTATTCCTGTAGGAAATTATTAATTTTTCTCCAGTTTAGAATCCTCTTCAATGGTTCATTTATGTCGATACATTTGTGAGAATCTTGCTTTAATGGACACAGCCAATCATGCATGCATTCGAACCTGGGCGACTGTGTAAAGATTTCCCCAGACTTTTTAGTTTTCTGTAAAAGAAAACTACTGAGATGGCTATTTGTTTGTCCGTCCGCACTTTTTCTGTCCGCCCTCAGATCTTATATAACTACTGAGAGTAGAGGACTGCAAATTACTATGTTGATCATCAACCCTCCAATCATCAAACATACCAAATTACAGCCATCTAGCCTCAGTAGTTTCTATTTTATTTAAGGATAAAGTTAGCCATGATCGTGCGTCTGGCACCACTAAGGGTGCCATCAACAAGGCCACAATCAGGCCGTGGCTGAATATTTCAATCGCCGCGGCTGAGAGTTTCATGGGCCGTGGATGAGAGTTTCATACAGCATCATGCGCTGTACAGAAAACTCGTTTGTTCTCGGCACATTTTTTACTTGTTTATGTTTGCTGCGATGCCTTGGCCAACTATAACAGGCTTTACGATATAGTGGTTAGTAAAAGAGCGGGCTGTTGTTGTTTCATTTCGACGGCTGTCATTAGATGTCACTGCGAATTGCGTAACGATGTCTAATAGCTGGACTAGTAATTTCCGTTGTCTACATCTTAAGTTCTACATCTGACTGTCTTCATAAGGCCTATTACATCTAAAAAGTACATATCACGTATGTGTGAAATGAATGAATATTTTTTATTAAAAATTTATTGTCTACTTCAATGACTTTATTCAGTGCTAAGGCAGATTCCCAAGAAGAAAGCATTATAACATAACATGTTCTAATTAATTTGTTTCCGTATATATATGCATATATATATATATATATATATATATATATATATATATATATATATATATATATATGATTGTAATAACCACAACGCTCTCTTCACTGCAAAGCCTTGGATAAAAAAAAGCGTGAAAAATTCAAAAATTTGATTGTGGTTACTACAACTACAAACGTATCTGGTAAAAATTAACAGTAGATTATTTCCTCCTACAACGCACTTTGCTAATTCAACATAATAAACGTACCGAAATGCTACGACTATGCCCTCAAATTAGCTGGTCTTCAATGATAGAAGAAATAAATGACAAGATTAAACTTAGAGGATCTGGTTCAGTCTAGAGGAAATGAAAAACTTTATCACACCAACGATTGTCTCAATACGATTTATTTTCGAATTCCGTGCTGTTCAGCGCAGTTCATAACGTGAGAAATTTTTATATTGCTACCTATCAGGGAAAACATATCACTAATGGACTTACATTCTAAGAAAAATAACCAATATAACGGAAGGAGCGAAAACCATTAAGCAATGGAGAGTGAGAAAAATAATATTATCATTCGGCTCCGTAGCAATAAACGAAATTTGATACAGTACCGTGATTACATGACAGTGCAAATTAGTTCTATTAATAATTTAAGGGTTTAGTGGTCGTATTCAGAAGTGGTTATATGAAAAGGAATCATTTCTATTTTTTTCAACCTTGCGTCACTGGTTTCTATGCACGTACTCCGAAGATAGTTGAGACGGAACGTCTAGTATCTGAGCTTTTTGTTTATTTTAAGAAAATACCGAACATGTACAGTTTGTGACACCTTTCTGTACTTCAGACTGTGTCTCACAATTCAGAAAATACAACGCTTTGTTTCCGATCATACAAAACAAGGCAATCTTTTTATTTTCTCTTTCATTTTATGTGAGAAATTCATCGAATCTAAATCAGCAATGTCTTACTTAATTATTTATTATTATTATTATTATTATTATTATTATTATTATTAATTATTATTATTATGATGGCTGTATTATGCGAATTTATCTTATCGCATAATACAGCCATCCTTTTTAATAAGACCTGTTTAAAAGAGGGTCTACTCCCTTCATATTATTTTTATTATTATTATTAAGTAGATGAAACCTATTCATATGGAACAAACCAACAGGGGTCATTGACTTGAAATTCAAGCTTCCAACAAAATATGGTGTTCATTAGGAAGAAACAAGAGAAAGTAACGGAAAAAAGGAGTAAATAAAGGAGTAGAATAGATTGGAAACTGTCAAAATATAGTTTTTTTTTTTATTGTTTCTTCCTGTTTAATAACTTAGTATAAAAATGAGATCACCAAATTCCAACTGCGAGGAATGACAAGTGGTTATTAGACTTCCTTAATCGAAAATTTCGATTAAGACCATCTAATAACGACTTGTCACGCAAATTCAGATCAAGTTTTAGGTCCGACCATATTTCGATTCGACGTATGGTATCCACACAATTTTAGATCAAGTTTTGGGGATCTAAACTGTGTGGATACCATAAGAGAAGGGCAAGGTGCTTAGAACGTTATAAAGAAAATTATTGTAAAAAATTGAAAAGGTAAAACTTTCTTTAGCTCCCAACTCTAAATAAATAAAGATTATAGACAAAAACCATGGGAAGTCGGATATACGGGAAACTATTCCTGCTGCTGAGTGGTGCGCGTCACCTATGGCCTGAGCAAGGGTTTTGGACCACAAAGTCTAAGTTCTAGAGGAAAGTGAAAACGTGTTTCTAAGTGTAATTAAGAAGAGAAGTATCATACGAGGAATCTGAAAAGAACACATAATTTAAAAATAATCAGACGAGGAAAATCTTAATCGGGTGAGGAACTGCAACACCAAAACAAACCTCTATATTCTCTTCTCTCTTTACTCAGTTTCTGTGTAACAACGTTAAGAACATTTCGGATTACTGTCCATTTTCAGGTTCTGCAAAAGTTAAAAACCAGGACATTTATACCCAGAAAACAGAAAATAATTGTAATCAACACACTGAAAATTATAAAAAAGAATTTAAATTTAAATCTAAATCAATTTTAATTACAATTAGTTATCCATATGGACGCTATCTATATTAAAGCTTTGTTTTAAAATCTGAAATTAAAATTAACACTGAGCTAGCCGAGACAATGTTCTCTTATGGAAGACTGGGATGGCTAACCTAGAGGTAAAAGGGTCCTTGAACTTACGCCTCTGTGTTCAAAAACTATGCTAGACGACATTTTCGCTGAACTACCCACAGATTCCCAACTCCATTTCAAATACACAAATTTGTATACAATCATTGAACCCAGTATATAAGCCAGATCGCCAATTTTAAAATTCGAATCTTGACATCTTTAAAGTATGTTTTAGTCATCCGTTTTATTTTTCTTTCTATTAAATTACTGAGTTTACGATTTTAGTTGATACATGAGGAAATCTGAACTTCATACTTGATCTTTTGGTAATATCTTTTCTAAAGTAATAGTAATTCAGATTTTTACCATTACCAAATTGTATAAAGTTCTGGTTATCTCATTATTGTTATTCTAGTGGGAAACATTTACTCTCTTCTTTATAGCCATCGCATTAACAACTAATTATGTACAGGTACAATACTGATAAAAGAAACCCATTACACTGAGATTTTTTATAAGTTTTGCAGATACCAAAGGTTATAAATTAGTAATTAATTAGTGACTGTAATGGGGCAATGCTTCTTTTAACTGTTAGGCACCGTTACCAAACTACGGTTACCAGGGTGGAATTCTCCCGGTGTTTTCGAGATGGTTTTGTAACTCATACGCTTGGCAGCGTGGCTCTGGCTTGACACGCCCAGTAGCTTCAGTGTTTAGCTTGACTTGATTAAGGGTGGGTGTGTGGTCCAGCTGTCTCCGTTAGTTTTTGCTCCCTGGCCCATTTCGGAAGAATTTCTCCCACAGTTACCATTTACGTGTGTTGTGTGTTGTTTCGTATTTGTTATAATTTGTGAACCCTTATTCAAATATTTTTTTCTTTTTCAGCTGTTTTTCGGATAAGATATATTGAATATAAGTGAGCCATGGCAAAACGAAAATATATATATATATATATATATATATATATATATATATATATATATATATATATATACAGATGATGAACTTGAGAAACTAATAAACACAACTGGTGCCTTATCAGAAAGTTTCTGAAAGTGAATCTGAGGGTGAAATTGATGAACTTGAAGCTGACATATTGTATAACAGTGATAGCAATGTAGAATATACTCCTATACCGGGTGAAGACAGCAGTGATGATGATGATGGGGAGGAGGTATCGGGGAGAAAGATGAAAAAACAGAAAAGAAGGGTGGTAGTAACATCCACACCAGCCAAGCGCTGAGCTCTCCTCGACTTCACTGCCCCATCAACTTCTGATGCAGGCCGTGCCACATCCCCATCTCCAACTGCTTCTAACTCTGATGGGGGTCGTGCCACCTCCCCAGTTCCTACCGCTTCGACCTCTGATGCCAGCCGTGCCCCAGCCTCTGCTGCCACTTGCGGAAGAAGACTTCGCCGCCACCAGTGTGAAACGCCTTCCATCATCACATTCAATTCCCGCACAATTGCCAGTGGGAGTCAGTTTAGGTGGAGTTGCCGGCCACAGTCCCAAGCAAGCACTCGGACACCAAGCAGGAACATAATGTATAGCTTCACCCCAGGTCCAAGTCCATGGGAGGCAAGGGATGCTGCATCACCTGAAGAGGTATTCAGATTGTTCCTCAATGATGACATTGAGGTACTGGCCTCCATGAATACACGACAGACAGCAACTTATGCGCACACCGAGCCAAAAGAAGTAAGAGCACTGCTGGGTGTCTAGTTATCAGTAGCGAGAAGAATGATGGGCACATCCCCACTGATGAAATGTTGAGCTTGGATGTAGGATGTTCTTTATATCAAGTGGCTATGTCTGAGGCGCATTTCAAATTCCTTATCTGCTGTCTAAGATTTGACGACCTTGAAACACGGGAGGCTCAGCAGAAAGATGACAAGTTTGCGGCTGTGAGGGAAGTATGGGACATCTTCTTTGGGAACTGCAGCTGACTTTATGTCCCCCACGAGAACCTCACACTTGACGAGCAGTTATTGGGTTTGAGAGGTCGGTGCCCATTTAGGATGCATATCCCCAGTAAGCCGGCAAAGTATGGCATCAAGCTTGTCCTAATCAATGACAGCAAGACCAAGTACATACTCAGTGGCATCCCCTACTTGGGTAAGCAGAAGGCTGTGGACAGGGGAAACCTTCAGCTTGGCCATCACTATACCAAAGAGCTGATGAGGCCTTACCATGGGTCAAAGAGGAATGTGACAACCGATAACTGGTTCACCTCTGTTCCCCTGGTATCTGACCTTCTGAATAACCATGGCCTGACCTTTGTCGGCACAATATGTGCCAACAAAAAAGAAATACCTAACGAAATGAAGGACAAACAGACACGAGAGCCAGGAACAAGTGCCTTCTTGTATACCAAGGAAATGACGCTGGTGTCATATATGGCCGACACTTCAAGTACCAAGAAACTGGTGCTGCTGTTGTCATCTCAGCACACTCAGCCCACCATTGTCACAACTGGCAAGCCGGAGATTATCGAGTTTTATAACTCCACTAAAGGAGGGAACAACACCTTCGATCAGATGTGTTCCGTCACCTCCTGCTCCAGCAAGACCAAACGTTGGCCACTCTGCATCATGTATGGACTCGTGAATGCTGCCACTGTCAATTACTACATCATATACAGGAAGAATTTGCAGAAGAAAAGGGGACAAATCATGGAACACAAGAAGTTTCTGATACAACTGGGTAAGGCATTCATCACTCCCTGGGCACAAACACAGCTGCGTTTACCTCTGCCCCGCCCCTTGCAAATGCTGATCACCACCGTGTGCGATATACCATCACTGGGCAATGCTGTACACTTGCCAGGGACATCATTCTCAAACAGCAATTGTGCTTTGGTGTGCTGTG
Source organism: Macrobrachium rosenbergii (assembly GCF_040412425.1). Classification (NCBI taxonomy): domain Eukaryota; kingdom Metazoa; phylum Arthropoda; class Malacostraca; order Decapoda; family Palaemonidae; genus Macrobrachium; species Macrobrachium rosenbergii. The sequence continues at coordinate 70,303,276 of NC_089781.1, read as the reverse complement.
TTGAGTGCCCCAGCAAGAGTGATAGGAAAACGCGGCACAGATGCAACGAATGAGCCAAGGTGAAGTGCCTCGCCACCTGTACCCTGTCTGTGGTGACTGCATGTAGCTGGTGAGTGTTTTATATATATATATATATATATATATATATATATATATATATATATATATATATATATATATATATATATATATATATATATATATATATATATATATATATATTATATATATATGTTATATTACATATAAATATATATATAAATAAAAATGTTATAAATATATGTTATAAAATATAAATTACTTATGAAAAATATTGTTTATTTGCCAACTAAAAAAAATATGCTTTTTTCTGTCTCCCATACAGTTTGTGGCGGAGATAGAGGGATGGGACTTGGCCAGGGCATGCTCCCATCACCCAAGACTACACAAGCAGGAGAATAAGAAGATCAGATTACTATTATTTTTTTTATTTATTTTTTTTTTTGCTAATTAATTATGAAGTTTTTTGAAAAAATTCACTTTTTCGTTCCTTTTTTTTGTCAGGGTTTTGTAAGGTACTTCTTAAACTGCAATTTTAATTTAAAATAGCATAAATGAAAGGTGAAGAGTTGTATTTTCATTGTGTATTTTCAAAATAAATTTTTTTATGTTCATAAGTATTTTTTTTTTTCATTTTTAAATTTGGGTAAAATTCTCCTGGGTTAACCTTCCACGCTAGCAAAATAGAGGGTAACCATTCTAGGGTTAAAAAAGAAATTTTTCTGTAATTATTGTTGTAAATTTCAAATTTGTGTATTAATTTTTGTTGATTTCCTAAAAGCGAAGGACAGTTAGCACAAGGCTTCTCCAGCCTTTACCACACATCATTACATTTGTGGTTTTTTTTGGCTTGTCAATATATTACCTAAAGCTTTTTGCTCTTGATAAAGGGGTATTTAGGTTGTACGAATCTCAGTAAGACATTATAATTTCCTCTGTAGTGTTCTTCACATAGTACATTTATGGTCTTGCTTTTTTTTTGTAAAATCTTAAGTGAATAGTACTAAGTTTATCATTTTTTTCATGCACATCCTCCTCGAACATCAGCCTCTTTGGGTCACATGGTAGTAAATGAAGTGGCTACGGATAACAAGATTCTCCATCAAGGAAACCCACATTTACTTTCCTGTAAACTTATATCAGTGAAAGGAAGAAGAGTTATGTCTTTAATTTATACTATCACAAATTTCATCCAATCCATCTCTAATCGTCTTAGGGAATATTTTCGTAACAAGATGTATAAATTTAAGGTATCCTTGAATGCATTGCATTTTTTCTCTCAGTCATTGTTTCAACTTGGTCAACATGTTACTTGAATGGGATTTGCAGCGTGATCTTAGCGTGTATTTAAATAGCTTTGTTCATTATAAAATAATGTTGAAACATTTCTTTTCGTTCTACATACTAACCAAACTGATTGGGTACATGCATGGTCAAAATAATTTACGCCAAGGACATGATATCTGCATAAGTATTGCAAAACGAGTAGAAGCCGATGAGAAATGCTACAGTCTTAGTTTGTGTTTCATCAAGTTTAAAAAAAAAACATAATGAGAATATACATAAAAAACACAAAGTTCTGATTAGTTACAGAACAGATTTTCCACTCATAATACTCTCTCTCTCTCTCTCTCTCTCTCTCTCTCTCTCTCTCTTAATGTTTGTAACTTTGAACCGTCAGAGGCTTCAACTTCAGTATTGGTTCATACTACGACAAAACATTTTCGTCGGAATTTTGAGACTCAGAGATTGCAATTATTCCCTCAAATCCCTTAACAAATCTAATTTACTCTCCTGAAAAATGATTTTGTGTTCAACTTTAGTGATTAAGTCCTGAATGGCAATTCTGGTAACTTTTAAAGCGCGGGATATGAGATTCTCAATGAATCTCAAAAAGGCATATTAATCTAAGTAAGTACAGATGATGATTTAGTCAAAATTGCACATACATTTTTAAATGTTGGATATTTGTCTGTAGCAAAACAGAAAGTTTTTTATTATATATATATGTGTGTATGTATGTATGTATATATTTATATATACATATATATAAATAAATATATATATATATATATATATATATATATATATATACATACATACATACAAAAATCTAAATTTATAAGGTAATGTTTAGGAGTATTTTGATTTACGGGCATGAGTCATGGTACAGTATGTGACTTCGGATAATAAATTCTTAGCATTTGAAAATAAGGGGCTCAGATGAATATAAGGAATTAATTGGAAGGATAAGATATCAAATAGCAGAATCAGGGAAATAACGGGGGTGCAGTCGGTCGATGAGTATATTAGGTTCTCAAGCTGGAAGTAACTAGGCTAGCGCCTTGATTCATCAGCATTTGTAGACACCCACGATAAGAAACCATCCCTGCAAGAACTACTCCTGAACACCAAAATCGTACACAGGGAATACAATTACAACCGTTTATTGATAGCAGAAGCAGTCAGCATCGCCATACAACGCCCCAGCCTTAACATCGAACGCGAGGCAGAAAGATCCTTGCCCTCATTGTAAGAGACAGCAACTTCAACCACGAGGGACAAGACCGCGAACACGTGGATAAGAACACATAATAAATATATAGAAATTGAACATATGTGTAATTAGTATATATTCATGCATAATCTGTACATAACTTTTCATTGTACAGCACTTAATTTTTGTCAATATTTCACAGCAATCTCTTGTAAATACTTAAATTCAAGTCTTTAGATACCTGTACTACCTTTCCGTCCTCATGATGGCACAAAACGCATGCGTTTCCACTTTTGTATTTGTACGCTTGATAACGTCGATACGTACAGGTTTATGAAACAGCTGCGCGTGTATAATTACTGAAGTAAATGGAAGAACCCCATTACCTGAACGTCTCTATCAGTAACCTAAACAATGAAGTGAAGAAAATAGTAAGAAAATATGAAGCAATAACAAAAAGCTGATTAACAGCGAGAAAGCCATTCTATTTAGTGAATGTTGTGAAAATTGTTAAAATTGTGCCCTAAAATGTATACATACGAGTATATATATATGTATATGTATATAATTGGAATATATATATTGATTGAGCCATCTCTTGATGGCTCAATATAACTATATATATGTGAGCCATCTCTTGATGGCTCAATGGTTTACGCTAACTATCGCTGATATATATTCCATATTTATATATATATATATATAACGGAGATATATATTTCGATATTATTTGTATATGATTGTATATAAAATCATATATAAAAAATTTCATATATATAATATACATATACACACACACTCTCTCTCTCTCTCTCTCTCTCTCTCTCTCTCTCTCTCTCTCTCTCTCTCTCTCACACACACACACACATATTAATCTTAATCTTTAATGATATATCTTTCGGCTGATTTTTTCATTTTAAATTCCTTCGAATACTTACTCTGATTTTGTGTGTGTGTGTGTGTACTGTTTGTATTGTTTCCACCACCATTTCCCCTTAGTATCTAATACGCTTTCCATGATTAAGTAGGAAGAGTAATATGAGTCATACACTGAATAGTGTTGATTCATTTTTAACTTCCTGTAAAGTAACTGGAAGTAAAAATGTTTTTTACACCCCATTTAAATCGAGCACAGTAACAATGTGTGTCATTTTCTAGTGCATGAAAAGTGCCCTTAGCGTCTCAGTGAAGTGCAACTGACTAATGCGGAGATTATGTACATAACTTCTATCTATGTATTATATAGACATATAAATATATATATTTTGATATATATTATATATAAATAATATATATATTGTATTTTATTTGAAT
>NC_089781.1:70271926-70294426 GCF_040412425.1 Macrobrachium rosenbergii | reverse complement strand
AGGACCTTTTCTGTTGTAGAGGGCACAAAGACAGGCATGGTGATACTTAAACTCCTGTGCAATGACATCCCCACCAGTCAACTTAGCAAGGAGCTTGCCATCACTAAGTATCTCTGCACATTCACGCAATTTCAAGTCAAGGCCCTTAGTACTAGCCTGTCTGAGATCAGATGCAGGTGCCACTTTCTCACAGAAAATGCAAACTTCATTGTCATGACTGGTTCGGCGCAGTTTTGCACGACTAGTCTCAGTGTTGCTGGTCTGGTCATTGGATTGTCGCTTTCTTGCACGGTCCAGTTTAGTGTTGTTAAACAACAAGCGACAGTTCACATGGTATTTTGCTGCATTTTTCCTGAGAGTGGCCTCTATGCCATCACCTTCATCCAGCCTTGCTGGATCCATTATCAGTGACATTTCATTAATTTCACTGAACATGGGAATGTTCCTTGCCAGCATTGTGTACCCATCATGGTCTAGGACATGATGACTTAGAGGTGATGTCAAGTGCTCACCTCTTTTTTGTCCTTCTGACAAAGACAACACAAACTCAGTTTGTTTTTCTACTGCTCAATATTGATTGGCATCACATTCTGCCATGATTTCACTTTTGATTAAGGCCGAGGGGTTATCCTTTACCACCTTAAACAAAGCACACATTCCTGTATGGGATTCAACTAGGTTCGGTCTCCCTACACCTAGCCCGATCATTCATCCAGTGCCATTTAAGTCCCGTGTGATCTGTACACCATCCGGTAAGTACATGAACCATCATGTACAGCCCCCATACCCTTGGCTCGGCTCTCCCGCGCTGGCACATCCTGTCTATTCAGGTGCGGCTATCTAACTATAGCTGGTCTGGGGCTGTTAGAAAGCATTTGGGACACTAAACTAAACTATACTACAACTACTAGTCTAAGACTACAGGATTAGTAAAGCTGGATTAGCTGGCACTGAACCCCATGCTGAGTTACACAGCAGTGATGTCACCAGTGTGCCCTGGTTGTGTGCAGACATACACTCTTTTACATTTATTAATTTTCCTTCAAAATTGATGAGTTATTCGAAAGAGATGGCCTCATTAGGATCTAAAACCACAGAAACCAAGATCCATGCTTAAAACGATAATTGTTGAACGGGCATTATTTCTCATTATAATTATTGTTTCTACCTTTTCTTGGCAGCCATATAGCCCCCATATTTAAAGGTAAACTGTACTGGGAAGCTACAGAAACATAATATTCACAAGAAATAGTATGGAAGAGCTTTACCATATTGCTAGAAGCAAATACATGCCATTCTAGTGAAAAATTAGCCAAAATCTGTCGATACTGGCCGCCATCTTGGAATTTGGCCGCCATATTAAATTTTTTGCGTGGCCAGCGCCCTTTTCTGATAGAGGAACTTTAAAGAGCACTTGTGCAAAATTTCATGCTTGTTTCACTATCTGAACGATTCTTATGAAATATGCAGTTATCTGCTGCACTATAAACAGTTGTGTGGACGATGATTGGTACATTAGTTTTTATAAAAAGCGATTCTAACACCATCAACTCGTCGTCCTTACGGGCATATCCAATACTATATATAGTATATGTACATATACACATTCATTCATATATATATATATATATATATATATATATATATAATATATATATATATATATATATATATATATGCATATATATTTATTACTAGCTGACGTACCCAGCACTGCACGGTAAAAACTCAAAACGCAGAACACACCCAGACCGTAGAATACACCCAAAGCACAGAACACACCCAAAACATAGAACACACCTGGATATTTATTTATCCCAACCTTCTATTAGACAGGAAAAGGAATTAAATCTATCTATAATGTAATATCAAAGAATTTTTATTTATGGGTTTTTAAAAATATAAATACAGTATACAAATTATACAGTAAAATCTTTGACAAATTCATTATAATACTACTTTAACACAAAACTTGATTGTAAAGCAGCATTTTTAGTTTACCATCAGGAACAAGAATGAACAAGAATAAATTCTTGGGTGAACCCACATTTGAACAAGCAACATAAAGTTGTCCGTGGGAAAAACATGACGATCTCAAATCCATTGCACAGTACTTAATAGGCTGTCCCTGTGCCTTGTTGATCGTGATCGAGAACGCAAGCCTCACTGGAAACTGCAATCTCTTAAAAGTTAAAAGGGAGATCCGTCGGAATGAGTGGTATCCATGGGATAAAAACTGTTTCACCCTCTCCCTTTCCTGTTAAGATAGCTGCTTCAATTACAATGCCAAACTTTTTTGACATTTTATATTTACCCTTTCTCACCCTACCTTCCTATCGGGGCCGAACTGAGACTTAAAGGGCATCGAGAGTGTCACTATTCACCTCAACGACCTCGAAAACTATGGATTACACTAATATCTGTTGTTTTCGGTTATTTTTACGTCACCCCTTCCCACTCCCACCCCTATGGTGCCAGTGATGTCTTACCCCCACAGTATTCTTTCTCATATAGAACCGAAATGAGGTATGATAAACCTGTAAAGTTTATTTAGATATTAAGTCTACGGCCAGAACCAGCCCGTTTCAAGAAAGCCCTTCCAACCCCGACCCCTTTTGGTGCTAGTGATGTCTAACCCCCACAGTATTCTTTTTCAGATAGTAAGTCATATCTATACAAATTTGATAGAAACTGATCAATGCGTTTCAGAGTTATGCTGGAACATACACACACACATACATCCATTTTTAGATATATAGATAGATTATTATTCAGAAGATGAAATCTAGCCATTTGGAACAGACTCACAGGAGCCATTGACTTGAAAGTTAAGGTTCCAAAGAATATGGTGTTCATTTGAAAGAAAGAACAGAAGATAATAGGAAATACAGAAATAATACATCAATTATTAGAAAAGATAAAAAATAAATCAACAAATAAATGGAGATAATGTAAGTACATTATTAAATACAAGGAGAACTGCTTTAGGGTAATAACGCATCCCATCTTCGCTTGAATTTTTGAAGTTTCAATTGCACAACTAACCTTAGGGCGACTGTTCCGCAGTCCAACGTCATGAGGAATAAAGGACCTCAGGAACTGAGGAGTTCAACAAGGAGGCACATTTGGTACATTTACAGCCTTAGCACTGTTCAGATGCATCATGCTCTCGACCTTATGGCTTATATGATGTGTTAACAAATATATGACATTATATTATGTTACACATGATCATTACCATATATAAAATATTACAAAAATAACTTTAAACCTCATGAACGCACGTAATAATATGTATGTAACGTAATACAGCAATGCTACTGCTCTAAAATTACATACTGGAAGGGCATGTACATGTTTATGAAGTTCAATATGAAAATGTATAAATTTCTCCACAGTAACGTCTTCCACCCGTTCCTTCAATTCTTCCCGGGTCCATAGTATTTTTTTTTTTTTAGGAGGGCGGGGCCAAAGTATATAAAATAAACATTGAAAATGTATTTCAGAGGGATATTTATGAAAATTGAAGTTCATATTTCCCTTTTCATACATGCGAAGAAAATCCTTCAATGACTTTGTGTTCTCGAAACCATACTTAAAAACCATAGTTTAATATCATATGATTCGAAGTGCACGACAGTTCAAAGCTTTCGGTGCTAGTAGTAAGTAAAGCATTTTCATTCCACTATGGGGTTTAGCCTAAAATATGCTAAAATTTATCAAGTGGCAAAGCTTTTGTTTATTTGGGATAAAATCATATAAATGCTATCCATAACATTTCAACGTTTTGTTCTTAAATTAGGATCCATTCCTAACTTATTTATGAATATCTTTTACGCTAAGTCAAGAGATATTTCAGCTTCCGTGAACTTTAGATAATACTATTAACCAAGGGAAAGTCGTAGCTACAAAGATAACTCTGAATTAAAATATAATCAGCTGCCTGTTATGAAAAAACTGAAAAAGAGTTACAGCACCTAGCCTCTGATTTTCCCCAAAGAGACTTGATATCCACATGACTAGCTTAGTATTAAAAGCCTTTTGAGCAAACAATTACCCTCTCTTTCATTAATAATTCAGCGGTAAAACATATAAGCACTAAGAGTCGGCAAAATAAAACAACTATAAAATGCGCCGTAGTTTATTAGCGCAATCGAGTTTTCTGTACATCGTACAATCACGCCCACCGAAAATAGATCTATCTTTCGGTGGCGTTAGTATAATGCTGTATGAGCTGTGATCCACGAAACTTTAACCACTGCCCGGTGGTGGCCTGGCCTATATCATTGCCAGACACACTATTATGGCTAACTTTAACCTTAAATAAAATCAAAACTACTGAGGCTAGAGGACTACAATTTGGCAAGTTTGACTGTAGGGTGGATGATCAAAATACCAATTTGCAGCTCTCTAGCCTCAGTAGTTTTTTTAGATCTAAGGGCGGACAGAAAAAGAGCGGACAGAAAAAGGTGCGGACGGACAGATAAAGCCGGCACAATAGTTTTCTTTTCAGAAAACTATAATTCTATTTGATAACAGTATTTAAAAATCAAAACAAGTACTGTCTTGATATTCATAAGAGTAAGATTGCCTTACAAAATTATTAGTCAACAAGTTTGGACAGATAGAAAATTTCACTTTTCGTAAAATAATAAAAAAACTTTATTAGTCTATGTATTCACACATGATGAACAACTAAATACAACAGTAATGAAACGAATACTGCAGTAGCACGGATTACAACAGCAACGAGCATTTTTCCGCATAACAGCTGTTCGAAAATTCATTAATAAAACACTACCTGCTTTAACAAAGAAACCACTGAGTTACCGGGGGCACGATGTATTTCTGTGCGCACTACCTTCGTAGGCGGGAGAGAAATCAAGTGAAATAAAGGGCCATTTCTCCTCCACGCCGGGAAATGTCCAATAAATTCCTCCAGTTCGAATTTACATTTCCCGATACCGCCTTGAATGCGGAAGAATTCGTGAATTCAGCTCTACAGCCCCTGAGGAGTATAATTCTCTCTCCCCTGCTTATACTGTGTGTGTGTGTGTGTGTGTGTGTGTGTGTGTGTGTGTGTGTGTGTGTGTGTGTGTGTGTGTGTGTGTGTATATATATATATATATATATATATATATATATATATATATATATATATATATATATATATATATATATATATATATATATAAAGTTTATCAGTTATTTCCTCTATAATGAGGTTGCTCCATACGAAAATTCGGTACAACGGTCATTGCCGCACTCACAGTACAACTGCTGAATCGAGGATTTATCCCCTATACATACAACTTTCACAAACTTATCCATTTCATATCCTACGCAGAATGCTCATTAGCAGTACATCAAACCCCATGCACAGACATATTGCTCCTTTCACCTTTGCATTCCTTAGACTCTCGTACTTCCTAGGTATTAAGGTTCTTCTTTTCCAGTACCTCTTGGCCTCCACCTATTCAACACTTTCTGTCTTCCTCCCCTTAATCCTTCTTTTCATATCTCTAAATTATACAATATTTTCGTCCTCCAGTTGGTTCTTTGGCTATTCACACTCCATCATGTGTCCTGTGCTCAAGCCTGTCTCATGGCTTAATACATTTCACTGGCAACAGGACCTCACCGTCTCTGATCATCTAGGGATGATGAGTTCTGTTTGGATAATGAAAGAGATCAGGAGCTGATCTTATGCATATAGGTTTGGTCTGTAGGACATTGTCCAACAGTGCAATGGCTTGCATTTTGTTTCTGCAGTTCATGAGGGACTTTTAAACGTTTAAGTATTTACATCAAACCATCTCAACACAGTCAGATCCATGCATTCACCTACAAGAACCCATTCCTTTCGCGCACTTTCATAATTCCTACAATATACATAATGAACCAACATTTTCTTCCTTTTTTCTCAGTCATATGCAGTATAATCAATTCACTTGAAATCAGAGGTTGCTCAAAAACCGCCCATACACTACTATGCTGGCTTCCCTTGACACTCTAAATTTGATCCATTCACACACCTCCCTTGCTTTACCTATTCTGTTACTCTCAAAATTTTTCTCATCGAACCACAATTCATTATTTTACTAACATACATTCATACTGATCAACCTTTTCTAATCTTTCAACATCAATGGTAACAATTTTTCCCCTTTCCGGGTTTTCATTTACCCTCATAACCTTATACTTGTTCTCATTTGCCTGAAACTTTCTTGTTCACATTTGCCTTCAACTTTCTTGTTATGTAAATATCTTCAGCCTCCTTCAATATTTTCTGTAGTTTCTCGTCATTATCTGTGATTTTTACCTTATCATCTGCAAATCTCCACCGCTGAACGATTATCCTTGAAATCTGCACCTTTATCTTATATCCTTGCTCGAGGTTTTTACATTACACCATCCGTAAGATACTGAGTGGTGACTCAAACATACCACACCTTTATCTTACACTTACAGTAATTACACACCACACCAGTCAATCTCCTATCTATATATTCTATAATACAAACCTTTAATCACTCTTAATAACTTATTACCTACAACCCACAACATCCTCTATTTCACCCCTCTATTTGTTCCATATGAAGTTTTTTCCAGGTATCTTCATGTCCCATAAGGTCGTTTCCTCTTACTCTCAAACTTCTTGTATAACTCACAAATTCTTGATGTATTCACATTCTCCCCCGTTCAAAACTGTAATGTTCTTCACCTATCAATCTTTCTTTCATCTGGCTAACTTTTGTAATTGAATTAAAGGTGCAGGTAATTCACTTATCTTTACATTTGAGAAATAGAAATCAGTATGTGTACCTCAACAAGCATAAGTCTCAAGTGAAATCCATAAAAACAAGGCGTTCCACAGGACTGTATTGGAACCTTTAATATTTAACGTATTCATTAATGATACTGATAGCTTTGGAAATGCAGGTAAGGTCTTGTTTACAGATGATGCAGTTTTTTAATATCCAAGCTATTACGCTGGCATTGTGTATCGAGAAAATAAGGTCATTACCAAATGAGGTATCGTTTTAGAATACAAATAATAAACTCGTGCCAAATGTAACTAAAACAATACTAATGCTGTTTACTCCTAAACTTGTTGATAATTTGGCAGATATGCACTTGAATTGTTATGTGAAACTTGAATGGGTTACAAACATCAAATGACTATGTATTATTATTGATAAATTTAATGTTACTCTCCAAGGAATGAGTGACTGATTTATAGATTTTAGGCGTACATGCAAGCACTGGGGCAACTAAGGCCATTCAGCGCTGAAACGGAAATTGACAGTAAAAGTTTGAAAGGTGTAAATCAATACAATACTTCAAGGGGAGTAGTATATAGGAGGTTGAGTCAAATGCAAGGCGTTTTTATTGTGTCCTCTTTGTTACCACAATCAACGATGCGTTCTCTTTATTATTCCCTTGTTTATCCAATAATAATTCAGAATGTACCTATTTGGGGTGGAGTTCCTGCAGTGCATTTCAAAAATATTACTGTCACAATTACCAAGATATTGAGGAGTATATTTCATGTAGGGCACGATGATGATAATATACCACTTATACCAACGAATAGTATGTACAAAAAACTTACTTTGATGAAGTTTAAAGATGCTTATAAATATTTTCTTTTAAAGTTAGTTCACATGGCTTTTTATAAAAATTATTACATATTCCCTACGCCTTTTCAGCCACTTATGCCTCATCGTACATAAAATACACGATAAACCTTCCAATTGTTTGTCTAGAGACCGAAAGACAATCTACAGTTTTCCAGTGCTGTAAGGTTCTCAACGAGCTACCTGGAAGTTCGTTAGTTCCTCATTCTGAAGTCTCAGTGAAACACATATTTAAGCAATGGGCTATTAGTAGATATGAGTGTTTGTTTTTTATTGTTTTGTATGCTCCTCATGTTTCTTTTGTGTGTTTTTTTTAAGATTTACTAGCTTAGAAAATACAGTTCCCATGTTTTGTTAGTTATATATAATTAAGGATTCTCGTGGTTCCAAGATTTTATATAATTTGTAAATTCTGTTGTTCTTTTGATTTTTATATTGATGTCGTAAATAAAGTATGCCTTTTTATGCACATATGCTATATGTGGCTTGCTACCTAGCACGTTAGTAGTGTATATTATAATATGTATTCTGTACGTCATAGTAGGCTGGTGCCTTTACTGGCCTCTTTTGTATAATTTATATGCAAAAGAATAAATAAACTTCTATCCATATACCTATCTAATGATATGCCACACATCATGTTCACTTCCATCTCATTTTACAAACACTTTAATGCACTTTCACAAACTTGTTAAGCTTCTCTTTACTGTACCACCTTACAACTAAGCTATCCATAGGCATCAGTCGCTCATTTCTTCATTCCCGAACCTGTATTATTTTCCATAGAGATAAGCCTGCAACTCAAATACTTTCCTTAACTCACCACTCTGCTCATGAAGTACAGTGCTTGTGGCATAGTGTATACCCAGATTACAAGTTCGCATCCATAATTAAACTCGTCAAAACTCTCAGCAAGCTATGTTATTCGATATAGTTTATTTATACCACCAACAATGTATCACTCATGCATGCGAATTTGACTTGATTATTTTAGAAATGCAATTAGAAGGTTAACAAAATCGAAAACCACATGCCAGTGAGATGTTGAGGTAAGTTACTGATCATGCATTTCAGTGATAAACTTCAATACGGTATATCTGGGAGAGTGGTTAAAAGGAGTGAAAATTCCTCTTCATAAAAGGAGAAGTGATAGATGAGTTAGAATTTCATTACTTAGAATATTTTGCAGGTAGTATAGTACGTGTCTGGCTGAAGATGGAACATAAGCTGTTGAAGATATTAAGAGTGAAAGAGCAGTATATCCTAAACACAGAAAAGCATTACGTTTTTAGTGGGGAATCTATAAGGAAAACCTTAAAAATACAGGATACAGAGGGAACAGTTTACTTGAAAAAAACTGTGCATTTGATATAGGATTGGTGTTGTAGGTAAGATTACCACTGACTCCAGGGTTCAAGAAGTCACACTTTTTAGCTCTCGAATGAATAAGTCTCAGCGAACATGGAGCTGAATAGAGTTTTTCTCAAGTCTCCCAAAGGAGAGGAATGTCTTTTAAGACCCAAAAGGAACGCTTTGAAGATATCATTATGCACGATAGGCAGATTTTTATAGAGGCAGAGAGAGAGAGAGAGAGAGAGAGAGAGAGAGAGAGAGAGAGAGAGAGAGAGAGAGAGAGAGAGAGAGAGAGAGGTTTCTTAGAACACTTAAGAAATGCCTAGTTCTTATTAAATTTTTCGTAGGTATAGGTATAACTTAAAAAGCCGAGCAAATGTTTAGGAAGTGGCAGTAGCCAACAAGGCCTTCTAGACCCAAAACGTTAACACCCCTCGTTAATGCGGAAGGAGTTCATGTATATCATACACCCTTTAAATCCTAAACTTTGTTCGTTGTGTCAAGGTGAAGTGAAAGGGAACTTCACAATACCATTAGTCCTCATTTGTTCCCCGTCTCCCAGCCCACTGTGAGGATTTTAGGAAATGGATATCGAACATAATATTGGTCACTAATACTTAATTATGAAATGAAAAGACGCTAAATTTAATATATATATATATATATATATATATATATATATATATATATATATATATATATATATATATATATATATATATATATATATATATATATATATATATATATATATATATATATATATATATATATATATATATAAATATATATATATTATAACATGGGAATCCACTTCCTAAGCAAACACAAACTTCTAAACTGCCTAGCAAATTAAATAAAGTATTTTCATACAGATGACTAACTAAGGAAGGACATGGGAAACTCAGCCCCTAAGTAAATTTCTCTCAATGCTCCCCTTTTTGGTGCATCTGTTTATCTTTCCTAAGACCTGATGACTGCCTGAATTACCTCTTTTCAGATAAAAGGCGAATGGAGACGGAAGCCCACCGAAATCCAACAAAAGGGCTGAGTCTCCAATAAAAACTGGTGAACATGGATTGCCAGAGGTCACCAGGATTTGGAACATTCCAACATAGAAAACGAGGTGACTGAACCGCCATCTTGCAATCCCAGTGCCCTCTAGAAGGAGCAAGAAATTAAGCCTCCAAGGTCATAAGAAGCTCCTTATTGAGCTGACCCCCTCCCCCCACAACGTGGTCATCTTTCGACCAACCAGTCACATTACCTGTGCATTCCCATTAAACTCATCTCTCCATCCCTGGTGGAATTTCAATGAGGCTCTCCATGGCTCTGTTATAAGGTAAAGTCCTGATTCGAGGTTTTTTCAACGTCATGTATTTTTAATCTTTCACTGCACTTTCATTTTCTTTTCTAAAGTGCGAGTTATCACAAAGACCTGACCCACTTAGTGCAGTGTGAATTTTAATGCAAGCATATCGTAACAGAATCGAGTTATCTTGGAACCTTCTGTGCAACCCTTGATTTGCCCGAAATCGTTATAATTATCCTTGTGTAACTGCTGGCATTATCTAATTGCAAATAGTGTATCGCCAGCTGTGGAAACATCTGCTTGTCTTGTGCTTATTGCAGTGGCTCTTTGCCACTGCAATCAATTCTTCAGTATCCCTTTCAAGAGGATTAATCATAGACTCTTCAATATTTGAACCAGTGTTAGAATAACTAACCACGTGGCAGACTCCTATTGTATCTGCCTGTCATTCCCTGTCTTCTGACTGACGTGTGTAATTGTAAATATATTTCATTTAAAGTAATCCTAAGTGTTTATCTGCAACATTCCCTTGTTAAAGTATGGCCTTCAACCCCACTGTTTTCTATTTAGCTTCCTACCTGACCTAGTAATTGAAGTCAGAATCTCAAGGTATACTAGTAAGCGCCCTGTTCACGAGCTTGACCCCCAGATTGGACCCCTGAACAAGGAATACAGTAAGTAGGCCAGGTAAGAACATCATTTTATATATATATATAATATATATATATATATATATATATATATATATATATATATATATATATATATATATATATATATATATATGTATATATATACTGTATATATGTCAACATTTATACGCACACACACACATATATATAATATATATAAAATAATAATATCCAGATAAACTAACAAAAAGCTTTTTGCTAATAACCTCGCATTCCTCTGTCATCGAAGACTAATAGAATCAGATGAATAACTACAATTATCTTTCTATTTAGGAGGACAGAAATCTTAACTGTGCCCTGGTCCACCCGGAGTTTGGTTTGGTATAGTCATTTCATAGGATGGCAGTCAAAAACTTTGCTTACCCATACCTTGCATTTTAAGAAACTTTCCCTTTTTGCAGAGATAGCAAAGGAATTTCTTTGAGAATACCGATCAACTACTAAAAGTCACTGGAATACTTAAGAGAGGCTTTTGTGTAAAGGGAAACCTACCATGCAGAGACTAATTTAACACATCTCATCTGAAATAACTGTTATTACTTGCGCAATTACCCAAAAGATTTCTCTAAATTCTTTTTCTATGTATTAAGCCAGGGTGCAACCATAGTGCATGGAGATAAATATAACTTAGGCATTAAGAATAAATCTAAACCTACATAAACTTTCATTATGAAAATTCGTTTTTTTTTTTTTTTGTTAAATGAAAGTAAAGCTACTATTTTATTATAGTAAGGAATGTATCTGGTTTTTTTCACAAGTCTAATACACTATACCTCTAGACAGAATTTATATAATTAATTAGTTAAAAGTTATTGTTTGCCTTATAAAGGTTATTGTTCATGTATGTACATAAATATAAATATATATATATATATATATATATATATATATATATATATATATATATATATATACAGTAATATACACATATATCTATATATATATATATATATATATATATATATATATATATATATATATATATATACATACATATATATATATATACACACACACACACACACACACACATATATATATATATATATATATATATATATATATATATATATATATATATATATATATATATATACATATATATACATACATATATATAGGCATATGTATATATATATGTGTGTATGTATATTTGTTTATTAGAACAGATATATTATTATGAGTTAGTATTGAAGGAATGAAGGATAAAGCTAATTAGCTCTTTTTAGATACATAACTAGTCAAAAGAGAGTAAAAGTGGGATTTTACCGTAAAAGTTCATTACTTCAAATGTCAAAAACAAGTGGCAGAGGCCCAAATCCTTGAAAACCTCTCTCTCTCTCTCTCTCTCTCTCTCTCTCTCTCTCTCTCTCTCTCTCTCTCTCTTCATGTGTATCCTTAAACACCAAGATCAATCGGTAATGAGCATTAAGCTTTGTTAGAGTATTGATTTCCCGGTCATATTGGTACTTAACTAAAGGTTAAAAGCCATCAGTCATTCAAACAACGGCTTTCCGTACGTATGCCAAAAAAAACTACTCACATTGCAGTCAAACATACATTTCATTACTTAATTCCATAATTATTCTGTATTATCACAAATCATATCTATACTTAACAACGATGTTTTGTCAGAGGGTTTGTTTTAATTGAACAACATGATGATACATTTTTAAAAAGATTTTTTACCAGTGTAATTTTAGTGAGAACAGCTGAAAGAATAAAAATATACAGAATCTCTTCTTTTTTTTTTTTTTTTTTGTATCTTAATAATGTTCGGAGAACTAGGAATCTATCAGAGAAAATATTTGGAAAAAAGAAGGCAGAAATACTTGATAGTCAAGTATGCAATATAAAAAGATAATGGGCTTTTAGTTTATTTTGAACTATTTTATGATTGGCAAGACTAGCGAAACATAAGTCTAAAATACATGCTATTATCTCTCCCTGTTGAGCATTTGTTCCACAAGAAGGCGAGTGCTGAGAAGCTACTGGATTCACGTGGATGTTCAAAAGATTTCACTCACACGTATTCCATTCACTCAAAGGAAATATTTAGATTGTTAAAAATCAATCTTATAAGCAAATCAGATAATACATCATACAAAATAAAATGTTATATATAATAGTTATTGCGAAATCATCAATATTTTTAATTTCCAAGACGCGATGATGCTGTGAAGCATGACCGTTTCAAACCTGAATTACATAGATCTTGCCAACGCGTTGCCAATTATGCAAGAAGAGGAGCCCGATGTTTGCTCGAGAGCTTTCTGATGCGAGCTTGAGACTGAGTTTACTGGTCCATGAGGTTATCAAAGGAAATCCCACAATACCGTTGATTCTCATTTGCATGCAGTTGCCCTTGAACATGTGAACTGACAGCCTGATACAACAAGATTGCGTTATAATTATGAGTTCTCTCAAATGATGTCTGTATTGCTTAAGATGTGTGTATATATATATATATATATATATATATATATATATATATATATATATATATATATATATAAAACACCCACACACACACACACACACACACACACACACACACACATATATATATATATATATATATATATATATATATATATATATATATATATCAATTTAGTTTCACTAAAAACAAAGGAAGGATTTTGCTTCAGATATTTATCTGCTTTTAATATTAATGCAATAATGGACATGCTAATCTTTATTTGTTATTTGCAAATGTGTTCTCCTATCTTCCTAGATTTTACTCAAAAGATGTCCATGACTGCTTTAGAAGTGTGTGTATATGTATGTGTATATATATATATATATATATATATATATATATATATATATATATATATATATATATATATATATATATATATATATATATATATATATAAAACGAGGCGAAGGATTTAGGCTTCAGCTGCTAATTTGTTTTTCACATTTACGCAATAATGAACGTGTTAATTTTTATCTGTTATTCGCAATTTAGTTTTTCTATCGTCTTATACTTTACGGCAACGTGAATTACTTATAATTACTTATTACTTCGACGCATGTAATTAATACCAAATTTGTTTATACATGTACAATGTATTATGCCGCTTGAATGCTTAGTCTCTACACAGTAGTTGAGCAAATGAATAGAAATGCGAATTTAACTTTAAATGCAGAGGTTGTTTATTGACTTTTGTTAGTGCAGAGTTCCCGCTTTATGAGCTAAAGTCATAATAATCTATTTTAGTGATTGGCAAAAAGTTTATGACGTGAAAATGAAATATATTTGAATTATAATAAAGAGAATCTTATATTATTTATATGTCTACTTATGTATATGTGTGTATGTATGTGTATGTATGTATGTAGGTACGGGCCGTGTTAACCTAAACGAGATGTACTAAAATATAAAGAGAACTCCAGACGAGGAAAAGTTTATTAATTTATGTTTGTTTATTGTAAAATCTGTTGAAGTAATATACTAACGGAATCTATCTCGAGTTTCGAAAGAAAGTTTACAAAAGGTGTGTTACTGAAATTAAATTTCTGTTCTTAAACAATTATATGATTGAATAACAGCGCTATTCTTTTAAATTTACTGACGAAATGTTTCTCAAAGACATACAATAGCTGCAAAGTTTTAAATAAGTAACTGCTTTTCATTTTTACAGTTTTCATTATTTTCTCGCAATACGATTTTAATATCAGCGAATTTCCTGCGTCGATTTTTTTTTAATACTGCCCTTATCTTTGATAATTAAGGAGTTTATGAAAACCCTTACTAGAAAAGAATACACTTTTGAAAGAAATATTTTCCTCAGTCCCAGAGTATTATGTTTAAATCCTGTTCGTTTCCTTGAGTATTAAAGTTAAAACATCCTCGACTCCTTTGCGCTGTCAGCGAAAGTAGATTTCCATGATTTTAATCTTTTACCGTTCAAATAGAACAGTATCAGCTTGTAATACTTTCTTTAAAATTGATAAAGCAAAGCTTCTATCATTAGATAATTTGTTTAGCAAATTTTTGGAATTCTGCAGCTCTACGGTATGAACAAGATTCAGTCATTAACAAAAATATTTTTATATATGTAGGGTAAAAGATTGAAGTGAAGGATACTTTTCCAAGGACATCTGGGCTACATAACAAAAGGGTCGTTATAGTGGCTATTTATCGTAAGTCAGATATTCAAAACTATTTCAGAAAAAAGTTATTATCCTGTTTAGAAGAATTCGCATGAAATTATTCCTCCTTTAATCTATTAATTTACATACAAAGGAAGGAAGGAAGACAGTGTGTCCCCCACCCGCCCCCAAGAAAAAATGCATGGACAGAGCGTGTGTAGAGGTAGATATAGTAACTTACCTTCGCTGCTGAAGTCGCTGTAAAATCATTCTTTTCTTGCCCACCGGCAACCTCGTATGCTAACGACCTGCCTCTTTTTACTATAAAATTTGCTGATGTTCAGCGCGGAGGAAAGAAGTGGGCCGACGAGGAGATAAAATGTGATAAAAACCGAGACTCAAAGTAAACGTAAGAGAACATTGTGCGTATGCGGCCGAGTCTAAAATGGAACATTCAGCACTGGCTAAACAGTGTGCTTCTAACGTTAATCTGCAAATGTATCCGAGTAATATGAAATTAATGAAATATTTGAAGATGCAGTCAGATAAATAAGTTTGGTATGTTAGTGCCATAATTATAGTACTGAAAGGACGTGACTATGAAAGCTGATCTTTTTTCATATCACCATTAGGAAAAAAAGAATTTATATACTACTGAAATTCAGCGTTTTATATATCTCTTTCATATCAGCAAATCCATTTTATAAATGAAATAGTAATATATTCTGGAATTGATGTTTAGTACATGCACTTAGAATAGCATGGCAAGCGATACTAAATATTCCTAACTTTCACTTCCAAGAAGTCAGGATACTGTATACACATTGCATCCCAAATAGATGTTGTTTATAAAGCCATACATATATATATATATATATATATATATATATATATATATATATATATATATATATATAGAGAGAGAGAGAGAGAGAGAGAGAGAGAGAGAGAGAGAGAGAGAGAGAGAGAGAGAGAGAGAGAGAGAGAGTAGTACGTTTGGAAATTTTCCGTACAAAGATTTCAAACACCAAAGTTGAATGTATCGAACTTCCGCGCTTTGGTTTCGACATCAAAATTAGCCTTCATTAATAGAAAAAAGCATTCATACACAATTCGAATGTGTTATGTTTTTCGTTTGTAATTCCAGTCAAAAACGACGCGTAGAGAGCCCTATATATTATATAAACTGCGAAAATTAAGACTAGAAAATAATAAAAGTTTGCTAGAGAAATATATATTGCCCAAAACCGTACATATCACCGAAAGTTTTTACATGCTACTGTATTCAATGCATCGCGAGCACTAGACATGAAAGGGAAACAGGCAGAGAATTCTCAGCACATGCATTTGCCCAGAATCCTCCATATTGGTTACGTTCTGGACAAGCGAATAATTCTCGCACTCAGCATTCCAAAATCTCTCTGAATGTGGACGTCGAAATTACAATTTAATTTTTTATTTCACTCACTACAATCAGTAAATGGTCTTCCCGGCTGTGATGTAAGTCTTTCTCTCAATTATATATGGTAAGCAATAAAAAACAAAAATAACGAGTGTTCCCGCATTCTGTGTCAGATGTTATTTCCTTACTTGAATTATCTCCGTTTTGTTTTAATGACTGCTTGCAAACCAAAATTTTCCTCCCAAAAGTGATAAACTCCTTTTGTCACTTCGAAACATCCACAATCTTAGCACCATCCCGTTACAGAAGTATTATTCTGAAAAAGAATTAACCTACCTCACAGCCTCTCACTAGCACCAAAAGATAAGTAAGATATAAACCTTATTAAAGATAATTATCGCATAGAGGGCTGGTATAATATATAGAAAGGATCCTGGTAACACGTAACAACAACCGAAAAATGATACTTAAGTAGAGGGCGAAGTTATAAATAGAAGAAAATACGAGCGATCCTTGACAATTCAGTAGAAAGATAACATTTGCACGTAGCAAAATATTGTAAATAGGCAAAATATTGTAAGTAGAAGTTAAGACCTTATTTTCCACTTTTTTTATAGGAAAGTAAGTCAACTTAACATTTCCTAGATTCCAATCCTTAATGTGAGAGTTTGCATGTCGTAATAACGTTACAAGATAATAAATTCGAAAGAATACTTGGGAGCCGATATTACAGTTTAAAAAATATAAACAAATACGACGGGATAATAATCTTATTGATGTCTCAAACTCTCTAAAATTTCAGGTTACATCTATAACTATCCATTTTACTATGCAAATTTGTTATCTATACAATGCGAACTCTTTCAACAATTCCTGCTCTGCTTACACTAAGTATAGGGTTTATTCAAACAACTCCGACCTTTGTTCAGTACTTTATCTATCATTGGCACCTAAATTCACTTTCCGGAAGGAAAGCAGGCTCAAGAGTACCATTTTCTATCTAACTTTCCTCCAAAAAACAATCCTTTTCTTCTTCAGCTTTATTTATTATTAGATGTAAACATGAAGCACGATCCGACCATAATCAATGAAAAAAAATATTTACATCTCTCCCTCTCTCTCTCTCTATTGATATATATATATATATATATATATATATATATATATATATATATATATATATATATATATATATATACATACACATATATATATAAAATTATAATACACACACACACACACACACACACACACACATATATATATATATATATATATATATATATATATATATATATATATATATATATATATATATATATATATATATATATATATTAGAATGTCCCGTTACTTTTTACCGTATGTATTTTTGTTATATGTGTGTTTTATTTCACTAAATATCGTTGCATCAGGTTTCATTTACTTCCCTTAAAGTAAAGAAAAATGAAGAACGTTCGTCAGGCTTAGTGAATTATTATTAAAAATATTATCGAATAAAACTAGAGGTCCATATGCTGAAAACGGAAAAAAGAATGATGGAAAAGGTTTCAATATTTTACGAGGCATATCCATTGAAAGATTCAAACAATTCGACATTTTTTTACTAAAGTTGTAAAATCATTCAACATATATGAGTGCTTTTTCACGTCTCTTTATTGCATTAGCTAACGGGACCAGCCAATGACTTGCTCCTGCTGTCCTTTGCTCTTCCTCCTCAAATGAACGCATATTCCCGATTTTACCTCTAATAATGGAAATATATATTCCTAATTGGGCAACCCAGTTTAGGAGTCAATTGAAACTACATCAGAAATTATAAATAAGGAAGGATTAAAACATGAAAAGGAATCAGATCTTCCCGAATCGACTATGATATTGATATCACTTTCCCTAGAATCTGTTTTCGTTATACTAGGATCATGGAACTTTTGGTAGGTAGGTAGGTAATAACTGTAAGCATTTCCACTGAAGCTAAAGAAAAACCCGTTAATCAGGTATTTGAATAATCTTAGGAATATAACGATTTGAAATATTCCAAATTATAAAGAACTGATGATTGAGGGTTATTCAAACCAAACGCTTGTTTATATATTTTTCTATGAAAAGTAGCATACAATCACAAATGCACAGTTTACCTAATTCTAACATTTTACAGTCTGTTAGTAGTAAATACAACCTGTTAATTTCCTCCTTGAGATATTCTAATACCGATTCAATGACTACTTTATGTAAATAAAGAACTACCATCAAGACTTGTCTGTTAGGAGCCGGGACTGATCGTGATGCAGCTCCTTATAAAGTTAACAAAGGTGATAGCAATTCCGTACGATATTTTGAAAATTTATGACGAGGAAAAACCTACAGAGGTAGTTGTAGGTCTCAAAAGATTATTTACTTCTTGCTTTTTAACAGAGCCGTATCAATATGGCAACGATGGAGACGTGATGGAATACTGTGTAACAAAAAGGTCTCGAACTCCCTTGTTTCATTTTCCACGTGTTTATATACTCTTTTTACATTTTATATCACGTTGCTTTACCGGTATAGAAGTGAGTATGTTTATATATATATATATATATATATATATATATATATATATATATATATATATATACATATATATATATATATATATATATATATATATATATATATATATATATATATATATATATATATATATGGATCAATGCCAGATAAATGCCATAAAGGATGCTAAAAACAAAAAACTGCTTGTAAACCATAACATAACGATTTGACTAGTTTCCCAACTCGTCTGGAATTTTCACATCGAGATTATTAGTGCCACCAAAGTATCATGGTTGAACATCAAAGAGAACTGCATGGAATATTAGCTTAGATTTACGACTAATGCGGCCAAGTCACAAGAAAACAGAATATACATATCAACTAAAAACAGTATCCCTACAGGGCCAGTTATAATGTAACTATCTACTAACTTTTAAAACTATTGTGTCTTCTACTTGCAACGAACTTTCGCTGCACGTAAGAAACAGGCGGACAATGACTGCAGCTGAGAACTAGATCCTCCACTTACGAAACCTACTGAATCACTCAAGCAAGCGAGCAATGTATGCTTCAGCGGATACAGACTGTAATTGACACAGGAGATTCATTTCGGGCTGAGATAACGTCTTTATCTGTAAGTCACGGATATAATAGTTTTTGGTATTCATAAACAGATCTGAGCCTTTGAGATCGTTGCAATTTCTCTCAGGAAAAAAAATCCTTGCGGAAAGGATTCTTTAAGACAAAAGTAATCACATTTGGAATTTATTACAGAAAGAATCTGTACGTATGAAAAGCGTTATTGGTATCATTGCTATTGTCATTTTTATGGAATGCATTAGCTGCAATACTGATATCGTTGTCAATTTAAGAATTGCTATTATGCATTTAAAAGTTTAATATTCATCAGTGATTAAACATTCTTCGAGTAAAATCGACTCTGTAAACTTTACAAACTAAAGAATGGCTTAAAATCTGTGGGTCTGCATAGAAAAACAAGAAAAAACACTGAAAAAGTGAATGACCAGAGCGGAGCCAAGTCTGTCATGATGGGGCTTCCAGGCATGTTCCAAAAACCTATGCATTGTCTGGGATCGGCAAGAGTATAAGCCACAAGACCATTATACAGACAATTAATATCGATAAGAAGTAAATCAAAACAAGAAAAATATACATGATTATAGGAGAGAGAGAGAGAGAGAGAGAGAGAGAGAGAGAGAGAGAGAGAGAGAGAGATTTACCTGGAGCAATGACCTTGTCAGCTGTGGTTCCCTCTTCATGAACCAAGAAAAACCCACGAATAAGAGGACACAAAACTCGCCCAAACTGAAAAGCTGCAGTTCAGTATAAGGATAACAATAGCTTCCAGTACGCAGTTGTTCCTAAATTTATTGTAGGAACCATCGCGATGTCTGTAGACCATCCGTGTGTGTGTGTGTGTGTGTGTGTGTGTGTGTGTGTGTGTGTGTGTGTGTGTGTGTGTGTGTGTGTGTGCACGTTCCTGTACGGTTATGACAGCCCTTCTATTTGTGTATTTTTTTATACTGTTTACAGCGGGCTTTAGTAGGTTTGCAACGTCCATTCGATCCCAGCTGCAGTGCTCTTCGCCTTTTATTTTTTTTTTATATATATACGGGTCACTATCCAGATATATTACCGACTTTAACAAATGATCTATAGTTTTGTTTATCTTTCTTTAAGATTATGAAGGATTTTTCTTATTCAATAAATAGAGAATTGGCGAATAAGGAGAATAAAAAAAGGGGGATACTAGGAAAGAGAATTTAGATAGAGTAAAAATACCTCCTAAACCTTTTTTCCTCGGGTTTATTTTAATATCAACTTTATTTTACATCTTCAAATGTTAAAAAAAAAAGTGCTGAGTGAATCATAGTATTTGAATTACCCAGGAACAATGTAACTAAAGTTAGCATAAACTTCATTTTGAGATTATCGTCTAGCAGAAGACATTCAGACTGTGTTTCATTTGTTTATGTGTATATATCCACATAAGAACATTAGAAAAATTTGAATGAATGAAATTAAGAAGAGGTCATCAGACTAGACCGTATAAACGAAAAACTAACAAAAAAATTTAGGAGCTTTAGATTCAAAAGTTGATAATTAAATAAGGATTAATGATGCAGATATCATCATTTCTTATTTCATCTGGAAATTATGGTAAAATTACGAAAAAAAACTCATGAAAGATAAAAAAAACAGAAAATATAATTTCGGCAGTAAGAATCTGGACAACGCAACGAAATCACTAACCAATTACGTACCGCCCCCAATTTAACAGCAAAGATACGGAAATCTCCAAATATTGCCTAGACTTACGAAATCAGCCAAAAGGGACATGGCGTAATCGCACTTGGTGTCCCAGATCGCTCGCTTCACTGTTACCTCTTCCACACCACCTTTTGTTTCTTTGTCAAGAAGATTATCGTCGTCGACCAAGTCAGATCCTCCATCCTCCCACGGGAAATGTACACGAGCCCATTGACTTTGCACTAGCCATTCCTCAGGTGGCTCAAACTAGAATGTCGCCGCCTGGTGCAGGATTCAGGTCAAATGTTCCTTCAGATTCTTCAGAGCGTTTCGCTTTCCCCTCCCCTTCCCTCTTACCTCCCACTCCCCCTTTCCTCTTCCATCCCCTTCCCCCTTACCCCTCCTCCTTCCAAAGCACACATCAAGTGTTAAATTAGCTGTGTCCTCCACCTCCCTTCCCTCTTCCCTCCCCTCCCCTCTTCCATCCCCTTCCCTCCACCCCCTCTTCCGGAGCATGCGATCAAATGTTAACTTAGCTGTGTCCTCCTCTTCCCTTTTCCCTCTCCTCCCCTTCCTTCTTCCATCCCCCTCTCCCTTCTGGAGCACATGAGCAAGTGTTAATTTAGCTGTGTCCTCCCCCTCTCCTTCCCTCTTCCATCCCCCTCTACTTCCATCTTCCCTCCCCCTTCCCCCTCCACCTTCTGGAGCACACAATCAATACTGTTAGTTTAGCTGTGTCCTCCCTTCCCCTTCCCTCTTCCATCCCTCCCATCCCCCTCCCCCTGCCACCTTCCCCTCCCTTCCCTCTCCCCTTCCTCTTTCCCTCCTTACACCTTCCTCCTCCATCCCCCCCCCTCCATCTTCCCTCCCCTTCCCTCTTCCATATCCCTCTCCTTCCCCTTCAATCTTCCCTCCCCTTCCCCCTTCCCTCCCATTTCCCTTTCCCCTCACCTTCCTACTCCCAATCCCCTTCCCTCTTCCCTCCCTTCCCCTTCCCCGTAACGGATATCAATTTCGTTAACTACAATCATAAATCGGTTACAATTCCTCTCAAAACTAAGAGTATAAAATAAAAAAGCATAAAAATCTTTTTAACATGCTTTTATTGAAATGCACTAAAAAATACAAAATAATTTTTTGAGACACACCAGGTTTTTCTTACAATTAATCATGTGTACAAAAATAAAAGTGTTG
>NC_089781.1:70259426-70264426 GCF_040412425.1 Macrobrachium rosenbergii | reverse complement strand
ACTGGCCATTATTGATAAATTTCTATTAAAGATGTGGATTTGGTGTTAGAATGATGTCGCCTTAATAAATAAAACTTTCCCTATTGTATTAAATTCCCAGTAATATGAAATATCTGTAGTCACTCGATCGAAGGCTAATGGTGTTATTAAAGCAGTCATTAGTTGATGTTGATTTGAGTAGTTTAGATGCGTAGTGATGTAGTTGTAGATAGTGATTGTGTTGGATAATAAACTTGGTGGACTACTAAGGAACATTAAAGCTCAGAAAGCAAGATTTAAAGACCTGCCCAGTTGAGTCTGTAAATTACTGATTTGATGTCCCTCGATTTAAGATAATTAATAATATTTTATTGCAGAATAAGTGAGCCTTTGATGCCATTAACATGGGTTGTGATTGTTAAACAGATTGTGGTTCCTTTTGTTTATCAAAAGGAGTTAATGACATTGGCTCGCATGAAAATGGTTTGGCTGGTCATTTTGGTGTTTCAAAACTACTCGTAAATTGTGAAAGTTATTTTGGCCTAAGATGAAGAGGATGTTAAAAAATTTGTAAATGATTGTGATGCATGTCAGGTCAGGAAGCCTAATCAGCCAATTCAAGGCACCATTACATCCTATTCCTGTTGTTTCTGAACCTTTCCAGAAATTAATTATTGACGTGGATTTGGTCCTCTGCGAAAACTCGTAGTGGCGTGGTATATTTTAACAATTATGGATGGATGTCTCTCGATATCCTAAAACAATACCACTGCAGTGCAAAACTGTTAAAATCGTTGAAGTATTAGTGCGTTTTCACAGGTTCAGAATGCGAGTAAATCAGTCTGATTGTGGGTCTAATTTTCTGAGTAAATTATTTAGGAGAAGATATGGCTGAATTAAAAATTAAACATATGACTTCTTCTCCGTACCATCCTGAAAGTCAAAGGTGTTTGGAACGATTTCATCAAACCATGAAGTCTATGATAAAAAGTATTGTTTGGTTAATGGTTCCGAATGGGATAAAGAACTACCTTATTTATTATTTGTATTTCGGTCAGTGCCGAGTCAATCTTTAGGATTTTCACCTTTCAGCCTTATTTTTGGTCATTGCGTGATCCATTGGATGTGGTTCGTGAATCTTGGGAGGGGACGCCCGTGTTGAATTTATTAGATTATGTTAGTAATTTGGGTGATAAATTAACGAAGGCTTGGAAGTTTGCTGGTGAAAATTTGTGTGTAAACGAAAATGAAATACTTTTTTGACAGAAAGACTAAGGAGCATAATTTTGTGGGTGATAATGTTTTGTATTGCTTCCATTCAGGAAACCCTTTAAAAGCTTAATTTTTCAGGACCGTGGAAAGTTTTAAAGTAAGTGATGTTAATTATTTAGTTGAAACTCCTGAAAGGAGACCTACCAGTTGTGTCACATAAAATGTGTTAAAGCTTATAAAGGTCGTGACAAAGTTATTCCCGTGGCATTGGATTGGTGATACTACAAAGTGTAATGAGTATTAATTCTTTTTCTTTTGAACGTGATAGTGCAGTGATGATTGTTTTGATGGTGCCGAATGGCTAATGATAATATGAACATTCTTTAGAAAATTTTTTCAGAAATGGTTTCACATTTGAATTTAGTAGAACAGGATCTTTGAAAAGGTGGTTTTAGTTATAAGGATTTATTTCAGATGATGTTCAGGACAGACCACTGTCACTTGAACATGATATGGATAATAGTGGCATAGCTCAGTGAAACAATCCCCTTACAGGTTAAATCCATTTAAAAATGATGTTGTGGATAAAGAGGTTGATTATATGTTACGACACGGGCTAGTCAGACCAGCAACAGTCCGTGGTCTTCACTGTTGTTTTAGTGAAACAGGATGGATCAGATTCAGGCTTTGTTTTGATTACCGCAAAGTCAACGAAGGTCACAAAGCCTGATAGTTATCCTTACCAGGATAGAAGACTGTATTGACAGAGATAAGGGCTCAAAATATATAACTAAATTTGATTTGTTCGCGAAGTGTGGCAAGTTCCGCTGTCCAAACGAGGCGCAGGATTGTCATGTTATAGCAGCGAGGACTCCAATGTAAAAGTAATGCCTTTTGGGATGAAGAATGCCGCTGCAACTTGCTGAGTTAATGAATACTTTGGTCCAAGGCTTAGAGGGTGTGTTGTTTATATTGATGATATTGTAATTTATAGTGATGACTGGGACACCCATCTTAAGCGTATTAAAGGCCTTATTTCAGGTACTTAGGAAAGCTGGTTTGGTTACTCAACCTCAAAAGAGTGGGTTTGCCAAAGCAAAGGTTGTATATTTGGGTCACAGTAGGATTTGGGAAAGTGGCTCCAAAACAGGCAAGTATGAACTCTATTAGGCATATTGAAATACCGAAGTGTCGCAGGGATGTCAGAAAATTACTTGGTTTAGTAGGGTATTATCGTAGATTTGTTAAGAATTTTCTGATATCCTTTGGGCCGACAATTTATTACGTAGAATGTGACTTTGTATGGACTAATGATGCCCAAAATGCCTTTGAAAAATTAAAGCAGGTCCTAATGAATTTCCCTATATTGAAAGCCCCTGATTTTGACGTTCCTTTTCGCTTGCAGTGCAGTGATGTTGGGGGTTGGAGCAGTTTTGTTGCGGGAAGATGCTCATGGAGTATCTCATCTGTTGCCTATTTCTCAAAAAGTTATCCCAACACAGCGAATACTCGACTGTAGAGAAAGAGACTTTGGGATTAATTTTTAGCTGTTAATCATTTTCCAGGTGTGTTATCCTCTACAGGGGACTCCGATTAAAATATTAACAGTTGCTAATCCGTTGGTTTTACGAACAGGTTTAGGAATAAAAATCAACGGTTGATGCGTTGGAGCCTCCTGCTCCAGGAATGGAATTTTAGCTTTTCACACATTCCAGGCAAAAGTAATGTTGTTGCTCAGTGACTGATCGATGGGTTGATTTGAGAAAAACCTTTTTGTTCTTCGTTAATTATTATTTGTAAAGTTGTTTTGTATATATTTATATTAATTGATTTGATTAATCCTATAAATTTATCGAATGTACAGGTTTCAAGTGTTGTTTCCAGGTGTGTTGTAGTAATGTTGTGTCAGGCGTTTGTTTTGTTTATGAAATAATTTAGGATTAAGTATTTAAGATTAAGATGTTAAATGTCGTGATTTGCAGGTTTTTCTTCAGTGTCGTCTTTGATTAAGAGTGGTTAAGGGTACTTTTGATTTCTGTTTACTTTAGTATGTGTTGTTGGTGGAGGTTAATTTTAAGGTGTTACCATTGTCTTGTGTATGTCCAGGTTAATTTTAAGGTGTTACCATTGTCTCGTGTATGTCCATTAATGATGTGTGTATTTAAGGCCCAAAACCCGTTTAGTGTGAGGACGCTCTCTGAAGTGTAGAGGCATTTTTGGAAAGTGTTGTGAAGGGCCACAATATTGAGTGTGTTGTAAATCATTGATATGTGGACAGTGTGTTACGTTTTTTTATTTTGGTGATTGATGGTTAGTTTTTATAAATCATTAATCATATACTGGTACGTCCCTGTTCTTTGTTTATACCAATGGTCCACATTAATTCTTTCTTTACATAGCTTGAATGGTCACGGGCTCACGGGTGTAGCAGAACACAGCCGTTTTTAGGCTTTACAGGCTGGTGTATGAGTGAGTGACCTAGACTAAGTTAGTTAATCTATTAAGGTTTTGGTCCTTTATTTTTGTTTTGACTGATATTTGTGTTTCAGAATAATTTAGCCAGGTCACGGGCTCACGTTCTGTAGCACAGCACGGCCGTTTTTAGGCGCTACAGGCTGGTGTATGAATGGTGACCTTGGTTGAGTAACACTAACCCCATTGTGGTCGATTTATATTTTTGTTGTCGTGATTTATCTACGTTTAGTCTAATAATAAGGTTAGTCTTGTTAACATTGGTGCTCTGCTAACCTGTACTTCCACTCCCACTTGAGTTCACGAGATTATTACCATATTTCTTCGTATGTTGATACTGATGTTATTTTTGGCGTGGTCACTATAAGTTATTTACTTGTATTAGCTTTAAGTCTTAGTATTAAGGTTAAGATTTGATATCTATTGACTGTATTGAAAGTGGTACAAAATTTTTTTTTTGCCACTATCTCTAATCTATTTTTGCCGGCAATGTGATAATCATAATCACTTTTTGAGTTTTGTCATTAGACTTTAATTTTTCTTATTGTCCCTGTTTTATTTCATATAGATTGAATTGCTATGTTTGCTTTTGATATTAGCATTTTAATATATTTCTTTAAATTATGAGTTAAGTTCAATACTTTGTAGAAAAATTTTCTTGTGGAAAATTTTTTTTTGTTGGGTGAGAAGGTGTCAGTATGTGTTAAATTTAACATAAATTAATTTGTTCTGAATAAGCCACTTTGGCAGTAATTATTCTTTTGGGCGTATTGACCCTGTTTCCTCCTCCCCGACATTTCTGACTTGTTGTATAGTTTTAATTACAATGAGCTTGTTTTATTTTCACGTGTGGTTTTGGCTTCTCATCCGGAGCTGTATTCGGCGCTGTCTCTCGAGGACTGAGAGAGTTGTTTTCTGGACCATTAACATTGTGAGGGCCTGCCTTATTTTCGGATTAACGCTGGATTACTAAACCTGCCTTTCTTCAGCTGCTGCTGCTGTCCTCCTTTGGGAGATTGATTTATTCTTCAGGCTGCACCCTTGGTTTCAGTCATACTGCCAAAGAGGACCTCTCTGCCAACTGGTAGATTAATGATTACCTGTTGGACGGCCGTGAATCCGTTGATGATCTTGCGACATAAAGTGATGGCCTTCTCCAGTCTACGCCCTTGGTTTAGTTATTAGCCAAGGGGTCCTCTCTTCACCTTTTAGTAAGGTCTAGGAAATTATATTGTCCCCTCGACCCCGTGATTTGAAGGCTGTGTTTGCCACTACCACCGTTCAGAGCTCACTTAAGGGAAGCAGTTTATTTTTTTATAATTGTTTAGTATGTAATA
>NC_089781.1:70231926-70256926 GCF_040412425.1 Macrobrachium rosenbergii | reverse complement strand
ACTCTCTTTCTGATTCTCCCAACACACCCATAGAATTCAACAACCTTGGCTCGTATTCATGATCAAGTTTACCTGTCATTTCCTCTGTCAGTTCATTGAAACTGCCGTTAAAACTTATGTGTAGACAACAGATTGTGGGCGGAGACAGTCCACTCACTGGAACATGTGAACTGATGGTATTATTACCTAAATAGTTTCCTGCTGACTGACATGTAATTGCACATGTAGACAAGTTAGCATCAATTTCATGACAGTTTGTCGCTGTATTTCATCCGGGAAGTATCTGAGAATCTCTGATCAGAATATGAATAAATTATGTATAGAGGCTATTCATTTCACTGTTAGACCCTTCAACGCTATTTATAGGCCGTTATTAGTCCAAATCATACAATAAAAATTTAAAACAATATTTCCATGTGATACAGACAATCTGGTATAGGCCTGGGCCAATGATGTCTTTTTATGATATGTGTTACTATAATGAAAGTAAACTTCACTGTTCAATTCATAAAAAAGCTGAACCAACCCCTTAGTTCTAATTTAAACTCATTCGTTAATACTGTATGAGAACAGACGTCTTCTTTTAACAAGAAATATTTAGTCTATACACTGTTATGCCTTTTTACTCCTTTCCTATTATAAAGTGAATTACTGCAACAGTTAGCCTTCCACCCCCTCATCATATTAAGGGAAAAAAGTAAGTGGCAAAACACTTTTCTATATGGCTAACTTCAACTCGTGATACATTTTCTTAATGTTGGTTTCAGGGACGTTTTTAACTTAACATAATAAATTAAAGCTCATTATCTTTACAATGACATCAAATTCCTTAACGCAGAATTAAATATAAAGTTACATAGGTCGTTAGAAAAAATTGCCACTAAGCATGACCGTACGGCACCTATAAACTTAGTCAGTTCGTACCTTTGATTCCAAAGAAATCTTTCCCTTCTTGGAGGAATGTAAGGCAATCGGTTATTTATTGTTTTGAATAAATACGTGTTGATAAAACAGAAATGAATATATATCATTCTAATATATAACAATAAACTATAATTTTATTTTCCTAAATGACGGGAATACTATTCCTTACTGTGTATGATTATATCAGCAAAAGGTACAAAACTGACGTGTTATGCAAGCTGTGTGCACTTCAACGTTCCTTGAAGTGCAGTAGTTGCCATTTCTTAATTTAATCCCTATTTGCACCGTACACATTTATGCTCCATAGACGTAAATTCTGCAAGTGCCTTTCAGAAAAGATTTCCAAATGTAATGATCAACTTTCCTATAAAGTTTTAATCTAGAATTTTCGGTCATTATCTTCCACGTAATCAGTACCAAGAAACATGAAAAGAAACTCATCCTCTGTATGCAGTGAAGTGTCTTGCCAATTCGCACGATAATTAATTCCAACTGTCAACCGCTGGAGTGTCCAAGGTGAAATTATGATTATTCCAGACCTCATTTGAATCGGCTTTATAACGAAATACGTCATTATAACGAAATATGTCATCGTAACGTCATGAAGCAGTCGATATAACGAATTCCGAACGTAAAAACGAAGAGGAAACTAACAAATTAATGAGGTAATTCGTATTTTTCGGGCTACCATACATCTGAGGGTTTGCAGTGGGAGGAGTTTAATGACGTCACCAACAGAAAAGTTGGAGCTTTCCACCCAAACTACTAGCGACTCCCATAACATTACTAAAGAAAAGGTGGACTAAAAACAAAAATTTCATTTGTTTTGTCTGTGTTCGTATGTCTGTCACGGGGTAGGGGTTTGATTTTGAGTTATAAACCTTTCTGGGGTGACATAGAGGCCGTATGCAAAATTTTGTCTAGGTCTGTCAATCGGTTCCGGATTTCTACAGAGGACAAACAAATATACAAACATTCATATATATATATATATATATATATATATATATATATATATATATATATATATATATATATATATATAGTGTGTGTGATATCATATATT
The DNA here is from genome assembly GCF_040412425.1 of Macrobrachium rosenbergii. Classification (NCBI taxonomy): domain Eukaryota; kingdom Metazoa; phylum Arthropoda; class Malacostraca; order Decapoda; family Palaemonidae; genus Macrobrachium; species Macrobrachium rosenbergii. Next base: position 70,254,936 of record NC_089781.1, on the reverse strand, counting down.
TCATATATTTAAAGGTTTTATTACTACATTTCTGTCTTACCAGCGACAGAGTTTCACTAAATGTTATAAATTCATGCAGTTTATTTCTAGTAACACCTAAAGGTGATTTTCTTACAAAAAAATATCTACAGTGTGGGAATGCTCAGCAGAATGCTAAGCTCGCTCTCTCTCTCTCTCTCTCTCTCTCTCTCTCTCTCTCTCTCTCTCTCTCTCTCTCTTCTTCTTGGTAGAGATTTGGTTCCTCTAATCAAGAGGATGTTCATCTCGCAAAAATTCCCCAAGTGTCCATGTTGCTCTAGGGGTTAAGTGAAAAGATGTCAAGCAAGGTGAGATGTTACTTCTCCTGTACAAGACTTTTGTTCCTAAGGTCTTTCATAACTCTGCACTGAATCTTGACAATACAACCACTATGCATTCGGGATGTTGTTTAGTTTTTGAAATAACATGATGTGCCTTTCTTTGAAAAATGGAACTCTCCTAGGTTACATCTTCCTTTAAGCGTTGTGACATTTTTTAAGTATTTTTCTTACTTCACTAGGAAGTTTAAGTTTTACAAAAATCTTTTTGAGTCAGTATATTCATTTTGGAACAATAACTTGAAGAGATATTTTGCATCTCTCAATATTCTTATATTTCTTTTTGAAGTATAATACGTAATCCATAATTAATCTTACAGACATTCAAATCTACAATAGAACAAGAGCTAACAAAGAGAAGAATTTGTCAAGATATTCTAAAATGCCCTTTGGTTAAGAAACACTTTCTTAGAACCTCTCAATAGGCAACATAAAATAATTAATTATAGAATTTTTTTAATTACGGGGACTGAGAATTCGCCCAACTTTCTTATACTGGTTGACAAAAATAAATTATTTTGAGATAAAATAATATGCTCGAAATGTCACTGTATCTTATGATTTTTAAGAACTGTTAATATATTAGTAATTGGCATTTGATTTAATCACCTACATCTAAAACTTCCAATTCTTATCATGACCACTCACCGTAACTCTAAGAGCCTTGAGCACTTTCCTATTAGCACGCTCACAAAACCCATTAGCTTCTGTCCTATAAGGAAGAATATTTACTTTCTGTATCCCCATAACTTCTGCTTGACACTCTAGTGTTCTATTCACAAATTCTCTCCCATTATCAGTGATAAGTAACTCCAGGACCCCACATCTACAAATATACCCATTAAAAAATGTCACCGCTACCGCATCTGCCGTCTAATTCTTTAACAAAAAAATCTCCACATACCACATTTGCTCATCTATAATCACCAACAAATGCTTATATCCATACCATGATTCACAAAAGTTCGTAAGAAGATCCATGTGAACCCTTTGAAATGGCCTACTAGGGATAGGAAAAGACCACAATTTACACAACTTAACCCTACCCGGTTTACATGAATTACACACAGAACACCCGCCTCCTCCCTCACAAAATTCCCCACTGAAGAAAACATGTTCTTCCAGGAAAACTGATAGTGTACTATCTGGTACGTCTTCTCAATCCCCGAATGTGGACTAACAAATTTACAATGCCCTATATCCAAAACCACTGGAATTAACTCTTTTAGCACCATGATCTGTGTCGTATCACCCTTATCCTCACCACTCCTCAACTTATATTTAATTATCCTCACCAACAAATTACCCTCTAACTCCAGACCTGAATAAGTGTAATCCATAAACTTTTCTCCCTAAACCTCCTCTAAGAAACGCCTTTGCATCCGCTAACACCCCATCTTCATCCTGTTTCTTCTCCACCAAACTAATATCCCAGTCCACACACCCGCCAGTTACAATGCAAACATGCTCATCCTCCGTGTCCACAAAATGCCTACAAAGAGCATCCACCACCACAATGTACCTGAGCTTAGCATCAAAATTCCTAATTGTCAAAACCACTTAGCCCTCTTAGGAGAAAGATCAGGCTTATTTAAAAAATCCAAAAGAACTTCCACCTTGTTCCCCATTAGTAACATCTTAAAATGAGCTAAACTAGACACCACCACGAACACCTCCTTGTCCACTGTTGCCATTAACTGTTCATTACCCTCGTGTCTTGAACTTTCTGCTATAAAAAGCTATTGGATGCAATTTACCGTCAAATTTCTGCATTAAGAAAGCACCTACCCCCTCTTGACTGGCATCAGTCACTAATGTGAAAGGAAGAGAAAAATCCGGGAATTTTAAAACGGAGGACTCATCAAAGCCTCTTTGACTTTCTGAAAGGCTGCCTGCTGAGCCTCTCCCCATGAAAACTGTACATCATCCGTCAAAGGCACTGACAGCATAGAAAAACCTTTCACAAACCAGCAGAAAAATCCCGCCATTCCCATGAACGAGGAGACCTGTTTCTCAGTCTTAGGTGTAGGAAAATCCGTGATAGTTCTGACCTTCTCGCCATTCACTCAAACACCTTCTTTCGAAATGATATGTCCTAAATATACAATCTGTCTCTTCAAGAAAACAATTGGCTCGTTTAACCTTTAGATCTGCCATTCTGAGCCTCCTAAGGATTTTCCTAAGCAATTTTAAATTTTCCTCTATGGGATCCGTAGCAATGAAAATGTCAACCATACACACAAACACATTTTTCCCCAACATCCCGTGCAAGACTGTATTCACTAGCCTCATAAATGCCATAGGACTACCTGACAAACCAAAAGGCATTCGTGTAAATTCATAATGCCCCTTAGAAATGGAAAATGCTGTAAGTTTCCTACTCTCCTCACTCAATGGTACTTGCAAAAACCCTTGCATGACATCAAATGATGAATAAATATTCCTACCTCTAGTCTCCACAAACAAGTCCAGCAGACACGGAAAGGTCTTTTCATTCAATTTCCTAAAATCTACACATACACGGATTGAACCATCCTTTTTATGTACCGCCAACAACGGGAAAATAAACAGTGACGAGCTACACCTAATTATACCTTCCTCCTCCCACCTCTTGCTCAACCTGCTCCCTAATCTTGAAATGTATCCTATACGAATGGACATAAATCAGCTTCCTCTGACTGCACCTGATGCTCTAACTTTAGTCTAACACATCTGTTAGCCCCAATTTAACTCCTTTCACAGTAACAACATCTGAATATTCAGCTAACACCTCATCTAACCCCTCTACGTATTCTTTATAATCTGCCTCACCCAAATGACTCCTATAAATCTCACTTCTAACCTCCATTTCAGCCTCCGAAAACACATTTTGCTCCCTTATGAATGTCGCTTATTCAGTATCCTCTCTCCATTCCTCCAGATCTACAATATAGGTATTCCTCTGATATCTCCTAATGGAATTATTGCAGTTTAACAATTCCATCCGTGTAACTCCATTATTTGACACCTCATTTACTGAAACTGTATTCACCACACCCTTAAGTTTCTCACTACCTTCCATTACACACCTGTTTATTCACCTTTATGTCACCCATTTTAACTTTCACCAGACCAACCATACCTGGTTCTAGAATAATATACTGCAACAAGACACCTTTATATTTTCTCTTGCCCTCACCATTATGTTCACTATTCCCTGTGACTGATTATCCCCACAAAATTTGTCCTTATTTCCACTTACAGATATATTCCCCCTGCATTGCTTCACCACCCACATACGGGATAAAACCCCAGTTTCACCTATTGTTATACCTCCTTTACTAGGGTATATAGAAATACCAATCCTAGTACATGCTGGATGCCCCAATAAAACCCTATTACCCAAATTAACATCTCTCACCACCAAAACTGGTTCCCTTATTAACTGGTTCCCCAGTGAAAAACAAATGTCCACCTTTCCTACAACGTCCAGTCTATGAGCTTGGACATCACACACTTTCTCCTCTGAGCGCCTCAACCGATACTTGGAAAACATCGATTGATAAAAATCATAATCCATCAAATTGACTGATGCACCCATATCTACAAAAATCCAAATAGTAATCCCAGTTACAGCTCCCTTCACCACAGGCTTCGGTTCTCGTATATCTCCCAAAAGCCCTATATGACACGAACAGTTAACCCTTTTCCCTTTTGCTGTTCAGCCCCCAAAAGATCCTGTCTGTTTCTAGACTTCCTTTGATCTCCCTCCTGAGGAGCTTTCCTACTGATACTACCTAAATTCTGAGTCACTGGCCTAACATTACTCTTTTTGAGTTATGGGAAAACCGCCAAGATGCTCTGAACTCCGACATGCCTCACAGTATTTAACTCAACAAAACTTCCTGTGCCCCGGCTTACTGCAATTAAAACAGTGAAACTGTGGTGTTTGATTTGTAGATTTCCCACCATTCTCCACCTTAGCACAAAACCCACCAGAAGCAAAGCCTGAACCTCCCTGTGATACGTTCTTTTGAGCCCCATCGAGGCTTTCAGCATCCCATTGAAAAATGTGCTGTTTACCATCAGGGCATTTCTACATGTGCTTTCTAACTTGGGCAAAAATAAACGATTCATCAGACGTAGGCTCCACCTGACCATCAAAACTACTCACTACGGTGTCCGGAACCTCATCCAAAAGCCAGGAGAAATGCAACAACTTCCTAAAGTTTTCTAATGATACAGAATTATCAGATACCCAACCTGAACTTCTTAATTTCTCCACTAACTCCGATGCTGCATCAAACAACTGTGAGCTAAATCTACCATCGAATTCTGATCCTTCCTAAAATTATAGAATGCTCTCATATCCCGAACTAAATCCCCACAGTAAACTGCCCATACACAGTTCTAAGAAATCCTTCCAGGTCATCCCAAGTCTGACATTTCTTAAACTGAAAGCTATGGCCAATATCTCCCATGTCCAAAACCACAAAACCTTTAGCTTCATTAAACGCCTCTGTCTTATTTGCAATTTTCTTCGTATTCAAATGATTCTGAACGCTCTCACTAAAAATTTCAACAGGCTGACGCAAAATGCCATCCACCAAGCCAGGAAAAGGCTGAATCGGCGAATTAAAAGTTGTTACCCTATGAACCAGTTTTCTTATCTTCGTCGTCACCTACCATTTTCCCGGATCTCTTTTTCCTACCTCTGCTCAAAAAAAAAAAAAAAAAAAAAACTCCAAGTCAACTCACAAACTCGGCCTGATCTTATACGCATATAACATTAAAACTCATAAAATAAGGTCTAAAACAAAAAAAAAAAAACAAGAACATAAACAGAAAAAAATCAAAACATTAAACCATCCCTCCTCCTGCGTGCAATAGCTGATCACCGCGTCATATGTGAGTCAAGGTCAACTCTCAAGATCCCACACAAAAAAGAAAACAAGAAAAAGAAGAAAGATCCCAGCAGGAAAAATCCCTATCTGATATCACCCTTGCTCATTGTCTCTTTGCAATTAAATGCTGATGCTAGCACGAAGACCCCGCCTATCTGCCGTCAAGCAGAGACCCAGGAAATACGCTAAGTAAGCGAAGCACTCAATACATCCTACACACTGCACCACTAAGAAAAACTCGATAAGGGGAAAAAAGGGAAAACCCTTAATAAAGCCAGCCCATATAAATAACCTATTCCGCTCCATAATAATTCCCTAAGAGAAAAACAGAAGACAGAAGAGAGAGAAAACAGAATTTTTTTTAAATGCACTAAAATGAAAACTCAAGAGAGAAAAACTCACTTCCCCCATCCTTCACTCGCACCCTAGCATCAGCACGATGATCCCGACACTCACTAAGATACAACCACACTTCACTCAAAAACACACAAATACATAATTCGTCCAAAAAAGCAGCAAAAGCACCCGATACTTGTTAATCACTCCTCCCTATATCACCCACTGATCAAGAATAACAGTCAAAATGAGGACACAGTGACCACGCTCTCAGAAAGTGCAAAACTGCAATCTACCTGCCTAGCAACCGCAGATACCAGCATCCCCAGGCAACGCCCTATCTGTAGAAGTCTATCACCAAACGCCTATCACCATTCATACCCTATCGTCGGCACAGGTTCAAAACAGGAAACCTATTTTTTTACCACTAGCCACCACTTGTTATGCCCCTGACATACTCAGACAAATGGCACTTAGCTGCAATCGACTGGGACTGGTAGCATCGACCTTCGGAAAGCATCTCTCTTTGATCTTTCTCCCTCTCAAAACACCCTAAACTATTGGGTGGAAATTAAACCCTACATACATAAATGAATAGTTTCTTCTGTAAAGCTAACAAACAACAAGTTAAGAATATGGTAATTAATAAAAGAAAATGCTAAAAACCACAAAAGGAACGTAAATGATAAATGAATATCTCTCCCAACAAAACACCTTTGCTAACATTGAAATCATGAATGGGATTCTTCCCCACTTCATTCTTCCCCCACTAAGTCTCCACGTAAACTTAAGTCCTTAGGTCTTTGTTCCTTTAAAATGACCATTTCTCACTACGGCTATATCACACGCATGTCTGCGCAGGTGCGTGTCCACCTCAATTAACCATGGCTCCATTGAAACATTTTGCCCTCCAAAAAATATCTGTTAAAAATCAAATATCACCCAGATCATCAACACACGGTACACCATGAGATAAACGCTAAATCATAATAAAAGAATAATCAAGTCTGTAAAGGAAGGCTTATAAAAGTTAGTAAATTTCCTAAGTCTCTACTCACTCTCCAGCTAATGAGAATTCCAATTCCCAACATGCCCAACACGTTCTTCCAGAATGACTTATCATAACAGAGTGAGCAATCTATCACAAGCCTCTTTGCACCGAGCATTACCATAACACACAAACAGGTTCACATTTCCGTTAACACAGCCAAAAACCAAATAGAACCGGACCAAAAAGTTCCATGAAAACTTCCATCTTTGGACACGTGTTACTGTATACAGGCGCTCTCCAAGAAGATTGACAATGGTGAATTTGCGCCGGAAATACCCAGTCGTGTTTAGACCGTGCTGAATCCGAAAAACACCCAAGCATCCGCTTCTTGCCCTGTTTGACCTCTGCACAACAGTGGCGTGTTAATGTTTAATAAACCTTCTCTCATATATACAAATATTTTTTTATAATTTGTCAGCACTATTGTTACTCCATATTTCTTGAACATATCGAATTTCCATTTCCTTCTTGTACCAAATGGAGCTTATTTCGTTCCATATTTAGAACGTTCGTAACTAACTATTTATGTTCGGGTTTACATTTTCTGTGAACAAAATTATTGACTAGAAATAGCGCTTCTTTGAACAAAATTATCTAATTTCATTATAAACATTCTACAGACGAATCCTCGTTTCTCCGTGCTTTTCTAGCTGTTTAACTTACGGCATTTAGAAATTTAAGGTTCAAAAACTTTACAGTACAATTATTTCACATAAGCCCAAAACTCCAAGATCTTATTTGTACAGTTCCACAGTTAATTGTTTGAATGTATCATCTGTTGCAGTAAATGAACATGTGCCATAAAAGCTACCAATGCAATAATTACGCATTATTTTTAATCCTTTTGGCAACTAACGAAAGAAATATAAGATTTTAACCACAAATCAGAGCGGTTTACGACGAAAAAATTTGACTGTTTCTCATATATTTCGCTTTCAAACATTTAAAGTTATATCAGTTGCTTATTTCTCAAATTCTAGCATGTTTAATCAAGTTACTTTGTAATCACTTTGTAGACAGTTCCTTATAGATTCTTTTTCTAAAAGGAAGATTACTTAAGCTTTTTCATATTTTGCTCATACTAATGCCATTTTTTAATTAAATAATTTTGGAATCATTTTTGCTCTAACTGAGGTATGTTTAAACAGAGAGAGAGAGAGAGAGAGAGAGAGAGAGAGAGAGAGAGAGAGAGAGAGAGAGAGAGAGAGAGAGCTGATTAAAAGCTTTAGACTTGTTTTATGGCTAACCTGTGTAATGAACTTTGTAATAAAGCATCATGATATAGAACTAGTGCTCGACAATTTTTTCTTTAAACTGTTGATCATTTGACGAAATTTAGTACTTTTCATATAAAATTTGTAACATTAGAAAACATACCCTACCCTTTGTAAGTTACTTTTCATTGCGCAGTGCATAAGATTTCAGGTTAGGCAGATGTTTTCCTTACCATTTATTAGCCTTCTTTATTGTTGCCGGTTTGTGGTAAAATCGACACACCGTAGAAAATCATACATCTCTAAATGCGTCTCCAATTTACAGATTTTAATATTTCCTTTATTTGGATTAACAAAAACATTTTCAATGATGATAGGCTTTCGCTGTATTTAGTAACAGAGAAGGGAGACTCATAATGTCTATCAATGTCAATAAAACAAAAGACCCATACTCGAGGTCAGAGTCCGACGATGGTCATATGGTTTTCTGGATTTATTGTAATAAACTGTTGAATGTGATAAAAGGGAGATGCGTATTTCAAAAGCCATTAGAAATGAGGTGATACATTTTCATTTTAATAAATCTTTTCGCAACATTTATACATGGATATACACCTTGTTTCCATGTTGTACAGCCAGGATTGTTACTAGCGAGTTCACTATGTTTTAAAGATCTACTGTAATATTACCCTCCCGCCCTGTTCCCCATAGGCCTAAGCCACTTACTACTATAACATGATTTCTACTTACTTTCATAAAACAAGCAACATAACGAAGTTTATTACTGAGATCACCATGCAGGTAAGACACTGAGATGTATACAACATTCGGATTAGAAAGGAATTTGTGAGTTCTGACCGACTCAGTTATGTCTGCTTTAACAATTTCATTTACGACGTAATGACTTTTATCAATTAAAGACATATTTATGAAGAATAACACGCAACTGAAACATGTATGTCAGACATGGGTAGCATGAACGGGATATATCCTTCCAAGAAATCGTAACAAACCTGTGCAATAACTCGAGTATGTAGCACTGTTTCCTAATATACAGGTTGTCATTTACAGAATGCTTATGACGTTCACTTGTTAAAAAAATTATTGTGCAGTCAAGTCTTTTGGGATAATCACGATACATTCATTACATTTTAAATTATGCCAACGTAATAAATTTACATTAGATGAGTGCAAACTACAACAGTGGGATAAAAGCAATGTCAGTTCAGTTTCAGCTGAACCTCTGAACCCGAATTGAAACTTAGCTTTTATATCATTACAGCCCCGGCATATCTATAGCAACTCAAAAAGAAATATTATTAAATGTTTATAATTCAAGTTTTTTTTTCATTTCTTGTACAATTTCGTGTATTACACATAAGTGCTTTTATATGAATTCAAAGTCTATTTGTGGGTATTCGAATGAGATGAAATTAAGCCAGTCAGCAGCCGATATCAGCAGCAGTGTTGTTACGACAGAAGTTTTATTGGAGACAATATTTTGATGACAGATCAGCTGACACCGACTGAAATTACCTGAATAAAAGATATGAAATTATATTTCTTTTTGTATGGTACATTAATAAATAATCGAAATAACCTGGTACAGTTACAACTGGTCCAAGTGAATAAAATACTAAGTTTCCAGGCGTATTTGAATTGTTACAACCAGGTACAAAGTAAACGTGCTCAAAACCGTGAGGGTAAAGTAAACATGCAGAAAATCTTGTCTCAAAAGCATCCTACCTGAACCCTTCAACTATTGTTCAGCTTAACGACTCGACTCGAAATATGTTGTTTGGAGAAAATCTTATAACAATTTTCTAAACTCATTTCAGATAAATCAAATATAAAAAAAAAATTTCAAACAGATGACCCTTAATTCTCTATATCAACTTATAAAGGTTAATCAAAAAGTCTATCCATGGTTAGGTAACGAGGTCAATGAGTGATGATTCTGTTACGATTATATGTATGATCTGTTGCTTCACTTCAAACTTCTTTTTTACATCATATGATGCTATATTATGGATTTCATCAACGTTCTGACGTTATAAACAAAAATGAAACTAGAAATTTATCTTGAAAAAGAAACAAGTAAAGAATGCGCCGAAGTTTCTTCGGCGCAATTGAGTTTTCTGTACACCGTATAATGCTGTATAAAACTATCCTACTCCTACAACCAGCCAATGGCTCACTTGATCCCCAGATGCGGTCAAGTCAAGGTGCGTCGCACGCCTCCGGAAAGCGCTGCCAGATGCACAATCACGGATAAGCTTAACCTTAAATAAAATAAACACTACCGAGGTTATAGGGTTGCAACTTGTTAGGTTTGATGATTGGAAGGTGGATGATGAACATATCAATTTCCAGCCCTCTGGCCTCAGTAGTTTTTAAGATCTGAAGGCGGACAAAAAAACTGAGGACGGACAGACAAAGCCGTCACAACAGCTTTCTTGTATAGAAAACTAAAAAAAAAAAAACAGTAAACAATGGAGCAGTTTGGAAAACAGGACAGGAACTCGGTTTTTGTTTAGCAATGGCGTCTCTTAATTCACGAATCTAATGATAAAAATCTCGTTCCAATTCCGCTGAAAGCAGATAATCGCCGTATATAGACTTGATAAAATCCAATATCCGACCAAACCAATAGAGATTAAAAAGAATTTTAAAAAAGGAAGAGAATGGAACGGCAAAATTTTGCAAAAACTTTTATAACACCGGGGAAGGAATGTCCCAACGTCGGTACCGGCAGATTAAATATGCAAAAGAGACCCTGATATGGCTATAGTACGAATTGCATTTTTCCGGATTTTCACATAAATATTCAGCCAGACTTCTGCTGGTCTTAAACACTGTACAGTACGAGCACAAGGCAGCTCAAAAGTGGAAGAGAGGGGGCTCGTGTGAGCTCAGTTTGCAGCAAAAACTGAATTTTATTGCAAACTGAATTTTTGTGGATCCGACAGAAGAAGAGGGAAATACCTTGGAATATATCCACTGAAACTACGGCATATTTGCGAGTCAAGGAAATAAAAAAACTGTCGCTAGGATTTGGCCGGGAAGAGAAATTGAAATCGACAAATAAAAACTGCAAATTACGACCTCCCTTTTAGATGAGTCCACTTGGAAACAAAGAAAGGAAGGCGATCCTCTTCCTTTTTTTCCAAAAGTGTACAGTCATGCTGACCAATGTGCGTTATTTTCATCATCAATGCCTCCAACAACGAACGACGCAAAGGGCTTTTGTGAAATTCTGCAATGATGTGCTTTGCCTTCTGCAAATCTCCACTCATCCCCAGCCTCCATATGGCACGAAGGAACTAAACAATTGAATTAAGTTTTATAATGACACTAAGATATAGATTAATCTGACTTTGTGGAATGAATCGTCTGCTGATTTTCGATTTACAGATATCCATAATCCGAAGAAAATATACTGCATATAACCATATACTGAAAATATATAACATACGAAAGAGAAATAGTACGTCGTTCTTCCCCATCCCGTCATGATTCACCAAATTCTCGCAAAGGAATATAATATCTTTTGAATTTTAACAGCCATATCATATTTCTATTCCTTAATGTTATCTATTAGCATTTTTATGGATGCGTTTATTACCATTACTTGTAAGTCAAGGCAAATATTCCAAAGAGATTTTAACCGTTCACTTTATTTATACAAATCTATAAACATACAATAGCGTATATTTTACCTATATATTGGTTATATTTCTATATATCTTATTATTTCATCGACACATACACATGCATTATATATATATATATATATATATATATATATATATATATATATATATATATATATATATATATATATATATATATATATATATATATTGTCAGGATCTGTATATAAGTAACTGATTATACATAGCTAATCAATATCTGAACTCTCATAATAATAAAAATTACAACTGAAGTACTCTAAAGGTAACAGTGATCCCTTAAAAATTTACCTTATTAATCACGTGAAAAATCAAACTAATTTTATCAAAACAAGTGTTTCTCAAACAAGGTATCAACAATTAAACAAGAAATATGCTAGAGTATAATGCATCACTCCATCAAACAACTTTAACTACTTCACTGATCTTAATTCACTTCAGCAAAACTAAAGGAACAAAACATGTTTATCACTCTGCCTTATGCACACAATTAATCCTATTCACTGGTGGTCAATAAATGAAACACTGTTTTTTTTTTTTTCTAAATACAAAAATTTATTTTTAAATTCAATATTTATAATTAGAATTCACAACCTGAAAAATTTACTGTCACTTGAAAACAACACAAAAATTTAATTAATTCTTGAGTTAAATTATTAAAAACTAAATCACAAACTTTAATTTATCAAGAAATTAAATTAATCAAGCAAAATTTAAACTATCAAGAATTACTCAAGATTTGGAAAGAAAATGTTAGATGAAAATTAAATCAAGTATGCAATGTTAAATTATCAAGAAATTTAAAATGCTTTTAAAATGCCAAGTAAATAAATGTTAAAACACCAATACATAAAATGTGAAAAATCAAGATATTGCAAACATAAGAACACACAAACACACATGAAAGATTTACCAATAATAACTTCACTAAGGCACAGATTCTCTCAATATACCTTATACCATGGTAATAAGAAGTAAAATTCACTTTACCTCACACAAGCTTGTGAAAACTTTTGCCAAATTATCTGAAACGCAGCTGCACAAGATTCACAAGTTTTTTGTTCGGCGCTGTTACAGATTTTTCCTACGTTCAATTCACAAAAGCTAAGATTAATACGAGTAACCACACTAACACTTTATGTTAATAATTACTCTCTTTTGAAGAGAGAGAGAGAGAGAGAGAGAGAGAGAGAGAGAGAGAGAGAACCAACACTAACGGTTTCTGAAATCAGAATACACAAATTTTTGGATTCCAGTTAGAAAAGAAACAATCAGACGACATAAGAACAATAAGCAATCAGAGTGATGCAATCTTACAAAACATGATGTAATCAATTCAGATATGTGCATTTACTCTCAAAAAGGCATATAAGATTCAAGCAGAAAATCATAGGGGATGAAGCTCTTAACAAATCTCAACACGATCAAAAGAGACGGCAGCTGGCAGCCACAAATGGCACACTTTCAAAACAAGACAAAGAACCAAATTTGATTTTCAAAACAGTACATGAATCATTGCAAAATCATTCATCTTTTCTCATATGAGACAAAACCTCACACAACTCGATTGCCATTTTCTCGCTCGTTAACTTGTTATTTCTCGCAACAACCACCAAACCAAAACACGACATAAGAAATCACGAGTACAGAACACTTGTTGCTAGGGGACAAACTGCGTGATCACATAGTAGGTTAATATTAAAACATATTACCAATTTTAAATTATGCTGTTAAGTTACCTAAATCACTAACTCTTTTGAGATCTGACATTACACTACATATGATATTTCAACAACTATTATTATTACACATAACACACGATAAATAGAAAATTAAATATATCAAAACATGGAATGCTATACAAATTACAAGGCAATATCCTGAAACTTCATATAGATATATAATCTATACATATATATAATATATACATATATATAAATAATATATATATATATAGATATAGATATAAATATAGATATATAAATAAATATTCTTACAAAATGGGGTCTGTTGAAAGAATGCAAGGGTTTTTTTATTCATAGACTGCCTTTGAGGGTCAAATCCAAAGCCATGCCCAGAATGTAATAAAATGGATGGTAATTAGGTGGGACTTACCTTAAACTATCAGCAATTAAGTTAGGGATTGGAAGGCCACCATGGGAAATGAGTCACTAGTTTTAACTAGTTATGTTATTTGCAAATGAAGCAATCATGAAATTACTCTGAAAACTGATGATCCAGCAAGCAAATCAATAAAATGTGAAACACTATTACACCGTGAATAGCAAGTCTTGGAAAACCAGGAAGCAGTTAATGCTGACTGAATGAGTTCCAAGGATCCAGCGCCTGATGTACAATTGTTGGAACTGTTGCAGTGCCGGGAACCATCAAACTCTCTGGCTTATCAGAAATGGCAGTACTTCCAAGTATAATTGATTCACAAGGCTGGGTTGACTGTGTGGGAGCAGAGTAACAGGATTCCTGGAAGAAAATCCAAGTCAGCATTCCAAATCAAACAAATTTGGAGTTTCTCTAATATGACACTTATGTATTGATCAATATGGAGGAATTGATCAATTAAATTTAATTAATTCAGTTCCTATAACACTATGGTGGGAATAATCTAACTCTGATCACTAAATTGACTTAATTTGAGCGTAGGACAAGTCATGAGGGCGAATCACGGCTGCTTTGTTGGTAGGTTTTGCTTTGACAAAGGGGCTTTTTTAGAATGAAAAATTGGAAATTTGGAAAATAATAGGGAAATTTACGGAGAGAAACAGTAACTGGCATGGGAATAAATGCTCCAGATATACCTGATACCTTTGGGTGCTTGAGCTCTGAGCGTATGCAGGTCTCAGCCTCCAGAGTCAGTTAGTCTACGCCAGTGGAAGGAAGATGTAGGGATACCACTTGACACGTCGGTGGCTGGGTACAGAATGTGGTGGTGTTCAAGACTCGGGCGCGCCCATGTTGTTTTTCTCCAAATCCCAGGGCATCGACCACCTGCAAGAAGTCACACAGCCAACAAAAGGCTGTAGGGAAAAATAGGTCTTACAGTTAAGGACTTAAGAGTTAGGATCATAGCCTACCTACAACCCGGATTCGTCCCTATTCAATAACGACTACTTGACCCCACAAATCACGTGATGGGGGCCAGCAAAGGAGTGATACTGTTCTACCCCAGATCGGGTGACCTGGGGGGTTTAGACTTTTAGTCCTACATGAGTTCAAATCTGGGCAATTTCTTCCTTCCATTTTCTCCAAACTAAGTCTAGAATTTAACTGAGAAGAATTTGTTCGGTAATTTCAATCCCGTATCCAGCAGGCTAAAAGAGACTTCAATGAAATATGTGAGAGCTCCCCCTTTAAAAGGCATTCTTCTCCCTTTCGGGCATGAAGGTCTTGGCTAATGGTTATTCATCCCGAAATCAGTCATTTGGCAAGTACCCCTAAATGAACTGTGCTTTTGCAATGCAACAGTTAAATGGACCTACCAACTGCTAAGAGGGGTCCTGATTCATAACAATTACTTAGTTAACGCAGAGCCTAACCTATACAATGGTGCCTTTCAGACTTCTACTGGTTGTCTCTGACAACAATTGATAACTCTACTCCTAGGCAATTCATCACATTCTAAATGTTTTGAGAAAATGGCCCCTATCCTATGGCTTTCTGGTACATAACTAAATGACACTGACCTAACTAAATGCAATTAATTACCACTTATACAATGCTTTACAAATAATACATGCAATAAATTTGAACATCACCTGATGGCTTAATTATGGTAACTGACCATTCATGTACCAGCCTGAGTATTGATAGTCTTTTAGGTTAGGTTATGCACAGGGTTATAATAAACTGCCTAAAGAGTTCTATTAACTACTTGGGTTGTAATCACGGGCTACCTTCTCTGGGTTCATGCCAGGATCACTCTTGAGATAACCTGGAACAGCACTGTGCCAATGTGACACGGTGCCAGAAAAAAATGTTGCTCTGATTGGTTAACTGGATCTTTTTCCTAATTCTTCCATAGGTCCAGGCCTGGCGATGCCATTCCTAGGAGGTGACAATGGACTTTGAGAAAAGGCGAGAAGTGCTGTCAGGAGCAGGATCAGGGTAGCCCTGTAGCTCAGGCTGGTCCCATTATTTTTCTGCTGCAACAACAGGTCGAGTTTGTTGCATCTCGTCCTGATGGACAGTTCTGGTTGACCAGAGAAGGTGTAACATTAGGGTCTGCCAGTTCATCCTCGGCAGATGAAAGTGATAGGGAGGAAGAAACATCAGAGGTCTGAACTCTCAATTTACAATGACTAGTTCTGCTACTGAGGTTTGGAGGATCTCCCATCAGGATCACTCTGGTTTGGATCCAGCAATGGCAAGAACTCAGGGCCAGGCACGGGGATTAAGGTTAGTAAAGAGGACTCTTCACTTTCCTGATAGAGCTCTTCAGGCTCAAAGCATCTGCTCAGTGCTCTCAAGTTACTGGCAGAGGATTGGAGTCAGGCGTGGCTGACAAGGGGAAATGGTGTAGAACCCAGTGGCACGCCTGTCACAGTGGCTGTGTCCCGGTCAGGTGGTTATGGAGTGGCCTCCCTGGTGGAGTAGATAAGCAACAAAGGATGTCTCATCCTAACAGGAACTCCACTCTGTGCCTGATGCTATTCACCACGCCAAGGTGATGAGGTTGTGTGCCCCAAGGGATGGTTACCTGAAGTTTGACTGTGGGAATGGTCTTAATTTGCTCCTCTATCCAAGTCATCATCCACCTGGTCTTTTCATCAACAGTGGCACTGGCTGGCACTTGGGCCCAAACAATCAGGCTAATATCTGAGCCAGTGTCTTGACTTGCCAGCTGGCAGGCTCACAGGTAGGCTAGAGCCATCCAGAGCTGCCACTGAGATGGACTGAGAACAGACCCACTCAGGGTGAGACTTCTCTGTTTAGTCTCAGCCATGGAGGATGTCTCAGTCTTCAGCTTGACATGCCCTGGTAGTTTGTTTCTCAGCCAGGATATCTGGCAGAATAGTGCCCAAATGGAGTTCCACAGTCTCAGTCAGGGTCCCAATGGGATGGGCTGATCTTCCTACTCTGGCATACGGTGGAGAGAGGTTGAGCTTCTGATCTCTTGAGAAGAAAAGTTCTGGTGGTGGTTAGTAGGCTGCCTATTGTTGCCTGCTTTGTACTGCAAGCAGCTTGGCCAACATTTTACAGTTTGTGCAAGTAATCTTTGCTGGACAGGCCGTTCTTTGGATGAGACCTCGTCTATGCCTGAGAGGTGGCTCTGGGTCGCACAGTGTGGTAGTGATAATGCTGTTGGGACTGGTTGAATGTTTCTCAGGAATCAGCCAATGTTGCAGGCTTTATAAGTGTGGTGGGCTCCTTATCACTGAAATACACAGCAATGTGCCCAGGCACACATTGGAAAATATCCTCCAGCATGGTACGATTGAATAAGTCCTCAAGGTCCATGCATTTACAGGAGTCAAACCAGTGGGTAACAGACTGGGTCTTTGACAGGCCCATAATCCAAGACCAGCCAACTTGTCATCCTTTCTCAAAGATCGGAACCATTGTCTCCATTTCTCCGGGGGTTATCTTGTAGGCTTTGGTGATGACCCTCTTTACACTGATCAGACTTCGGCTCATGTCACCTCTTTGACTCTTCTCCATCAAGACAGAGGCATTTATCTGGCTTTCCCTTCCATGTTTTCCAAATGATCAAAAAACTTCTCTGCCTCTGTGGTGTTGTAAACTTGTCGAAGAGCCTAAATCTCTTCTAGCCTCTTACTACTCTTCCTCAGTCCCTTGGGGATTAGAGGTTAGATGGTGTTGAGAGTGGAGCATTGGGAGCAGGAGGTTCTATTAATTGGATCTTGTTGGAGCAACATAATCTTCTTAGCTCCTTTTCTATCTCTTTCATCTTTTTTTCCTTGAAGGCTAATTCCTCTTTCTCTGTTTTCTTCATAAATACCTGTTCTTTTCTCCCTTCTTCTCTTTCTTCCAGCCTGCTCTTTCACCAAACTTTGAGTTCCCGTCCTGTGAAACTCTGCATCCTTGCCTTTCTTTTGTTCTTGAGGGCTTGTAAACTCTGTTCTAAAGAATTCATGGTTATAACTCTTGAGGATGACCAGGGTCCATGGTCTTGGATTGCAATACATCTGATTTGTGCCTTAATCATCCCATAAAACACATTTGGTGGCACTTCAGCAGTGTGGCACCTTTTTAATAACACTGTGGTTGGAATGTGCTGCTAAAAACTTCTGCACTGATGGAGCCATTTTCTGAAGGAGGAATGGTCAACTAAATAATTCAGAAACAAGGTATATGTCAGTAATCCTGAAGGTATAATTCTTATGAAAAGAAACACTTGGAAAGGGTAGCCTGAAACCATAAACCAGAGGTCCTTTTGTTCTGTTACACTGTTGGGGGCACTCTGTATCTCAGGTATAGGTCCAGTAGCGTGTGATTACTTTGTTTGGGTGGCACTAATCAAAGTGGGCTTCAAAAAGCAACACTTCAGGGCAGTGCAAACTCTCTGCACTGAAAGAAATGGGATCCCAAGTAGAAAGGTTCCTGCTCTTAATTCACTTCAGCAAAACTGGCAGTGCAAAACATCAGATTAGTGGCACTGTGGAAAGGGGAAATCCTATTTGCACTGGGTGGCTAAATCCTAAGAACTATTTTTTGCTTTTGACAAGACAAAGGGGGTTATTTTTGCATTCAAATGCGATTTGGTGCTTAGAATTCACAAGTCTTGAATAATTTACCATTACCCAAACAACACAAAAGTTTAATAAATTATTAAATGGCAATTATTAAACAAAACTAAAACACACAAAAATTCACTCAAGAAATTAAATTAAGCCCTAAAATTTAAAGTAAGGGAGAATTACTCAATGGACAGAAAATCTTAGTAAATAAATTTAAATCACTAGGTATGCAATGAGTAAATTATGAAAAATTGGATGGGATCTTAAAAGATCAAAGGTTAAATAAAATGAAAAGAAAAAATTTTATATTGTAAACATAAGAACTTTATAAACATTAGTGGGTTTATTTTCCAATACTCACTGATTCATTGTTAAATGCCCTCAATCGTTATGATGAAAAAAAAATCTCTCTCTCTCTCTCTCTCTCTCTCTCTCTTTCTCTCTCTCTCTCTCTGAGAGTGTATGATTAATGGAACGTTTTTGTTATGACTGAAGTTACTACAGATTTTTCTTACATAAATTACGTTGTGCAAAAATTATAAGATTAATACCAGTTTTTTTCTAAAACTTTTGGTATTTACGTAATTTTGAGAGGAGAGAGAGAGATCATGACAAATTATATGGGGAAAAAAGGGTTTTCAAATTATTCTCAAAGTATCAAGAACATTTTCATTAGGTTCCAGTTAGAAACGAAAAATCAATGAAATTCGTTCAATACGTGAATCAGAGATATGGAACTTAGGCAAAAACAGGAACATAATGCAAGATTATATGTGAATGACTCTCAAAAATTGTTGGAGAGTGAAGGAGGATGTCGATTTGCGAAGCTCTTAGCTGAAAGCTACTGGTCAAAGTTGTACTGCCAGAGGTCGCTAAAACATGTTTTAAAACAACGAAGAACCAAAGTTGATTTTCAGCCTATATCACAGAAACATTGAAAATCATTCATCTTTCTCTGAAGTGAGACAAAACCTCCTAACAAACTCTTAGCTAACTGTTCACGGCTAATAGTTAACCCAGCGCAGCTGCCATTCAAAGATAAAAATTTTGACAGCAAAATCTGCACTACTTTCTTTAACACCTGTTGCACTTTCGGACAAATTATGAAATCACATACTAGATTTTGTTGTGTTTTCTCCAATTTTTTTCTTAATAATTACACTTTTCACTAACTCGTTTGAGAACTTTCATTAATTTTACAAGACTTATGATAATAACAACAACCTGTGTACTTTGCATACCACATCGCCCTTTATTGCCTTTGAGAATAATGGAATTCAATAATTTATGAATTAATATGTGTCAGTCCACAGTTCGTTTCATTCCTAGTCTAGCGATATATATATATATATATATATATAATCGCTATAATATATATAGGTCTATCACTCTTATGTTCTGGGTCTGTTGGAAGAATGCAAGGGGTTTTTATCATAGACTGCCTTTGAGAGCCAACAGAAAGCACCCAGAATGTAATAAAATGGATGGGAACTAGGTGGGACATACCTTAACTATCAGCAATTAAGTTAGGTATTGGAAGGTCGCCATGGGAAATGAGCCACTAGTTACGTTAAGATGAATTTATTTACAAATGAAGCAATCATGAAATTAATCTGAAAACTGATGATCCAGCAAGCAAATCAATAAAATGTGAAACACTATTACACCGTGAATAGCAAGTCTTGGAAATAGGAATCAGTTAATGCTGACTGAATGAGTTGCAAGGATCCAGCGATTGTGTACAATGGGGGGAACTGGTTAGTGCCCCAGGACTGCATATCAGACTCTCTGGCTTATCAGAAATGACAGTACTTCTAAGTATAATTGATTCATAAGGCTGGGTTGACCGTGTGGGAGCAGAGTAACAGGATTCCTGGAAGAGAAATCCAAGTCAGCATTCCAAATCAAGGAGTTTCTCTCATACGACACTTATGTATGCACCATGGAGGAATTGATCAATTAAATTTAATTAGCCGTTGATTAACACTATGGTGGGAATAATCTAATTCTGATCACTAAATTGACTTAATCTGAGCATCGGACAAGTCATGGGGACGAATCAGGGCTGCTTTGTTGGTAGGTTTTGCTCTGACAAAGGGGGCTTTGTTTAGGAGAATGAAAAATTGGAAATTCAGAAAATAATAGAGAGAAATTCACGGAGAAAAACAGTAACTGGCATGGGACTAAATGCTCCGGATGTACCTGATACCTTTGGGTGCTTCAGCTCTGAGCATGTGCGGGTCTCAGCCTCCAGAGTCGGTTAGTCTATGCCAGTGGAAGGAAAACATAGGGATGCCACTCGACACGTCGGTGGCTAGGTACAGAAAGCGGTGGCGTTCAGGACTCGGGCACTCCCTTGTGTTTTGCTCCAAATCCCAGGGCATCGGCCATCTGCAAGAAGTCACACAGCCGCAAGAGGTTGTAGGGAAAAACAGGTCTTACAGTTAAGGACTTAAGAGTTAGGATCATAGCCTACCTACAACCCGGATTCGTCCCTATTCACTAACAGCTACGTGATGATGGGGAGGAGTGATATTGTTCCGCCCCCGATCAGGTGACCTGGGGGTTTAGACTTTTAGTCCTACATGAGTTCAAATCTGGGCAAATTCTTCCTTCCCGCCACCAAACTAAGCTTATAATTTAACTGAGAAGCGAATTTGTTTTGTTAATTTCGATCCCCGTATCTAGCCTAAAAGGGATCAAAGAAAATATGTGAGAATAAATATATATATATCTTTATATATACATATATATTATTTCTCTATATATGTCTACAGACATGTGTTTATACATACATATACCATATTTATATATATCTATAGACATATATATATATATATATATATACATATATATATATATATATATATATATATATATATATATATATATATATATATATATATATATATATATATATATATATATATATGTATATATATAAATATATATATATATATGTATATATATATATATATATATATATATATTAGTTCTAATATATATATATATACATATACACTTTATTTCTCAGTCTATAGATGGATAGATAGACACACAGGCATATATATATATATATTCTATATATATATATATATATATATATATATATATATATATATATATATATATATATATATATATATATATATATATATATACCATTTTTCTGTCAGAGATGCCATGTTTTTCCATAAAATACTGTGTATATATACATACATAAATTTGCAATGCGTCCAAGAGGCTGAAGGTGAAGTTTTTAGAGGCCTATCCTAACCCCAGAGGAAGGTTATCTTTTGCTAAACAGTAATCAGAATTAATGGGTATAACCCTTGATTGAATTGTGTAAATTATACCTAATTATAGTAAAAAAGCCAAATATATAAAAGTACAGGTATTCTAGTCACATAGATTTATTCCCATGTTCGCTGTTTATTTTCATTCTACTCAAAGGACTTTCACTTGGAACATTATTAACTAACAAAAGAAAACTTGCGGCCTGTTAAACGTTTGTTTTGGGTTTATGCAGATGTTTATGATGAAATGTATTGTGTTCAGTAAACACCACCAAATTAGGTTAGTAACTGTTTTTGACCACAGTTTTAAACACAAAGCTTGATAATAAAAAACAAAACATACCATACAAAAAAAATTTGGATTTGTAAGAAAGTGTTTCACACACTCGGAAGAATAATACACGAAACACCGCAATCTTTTTGCGCAGTACCGTAACACAGTTTTGCTGTTTTCAGATGTGTAAAAATTAAATGTTTGCGTTGATGTAAACAGCCTGAAATGTGTTTTCCTTATTAATTACAAGCAGTAATTGTATTTTCATTCTTTATTTTCTTTTAATTTTATTCAGTTTTGGGTGTAATGTTCGTTTGATAACGGAGTGCAAAATATTTTCAAGTTCTGAAAAGTTAACTGTACGCGTACGGTAAGTATAATAAAATGTTATTTAGTTTATACCGTTTACTTTACTTGATAAACTCCTCAAGTTTTTCAGTTTGTTGTTATGTCAACTTCATAAAAGATTATTAAATAATAAAATTTATGAGTTTGGAAAAACAAAGTATTTTTGAAAATAGATGAAATGACAATAATCAATATACTGTACCAAAATAGAGCCTTGGCAAGGTCACCTAGTCGAAATATCATGTTTATTTTTCTTATCCTAAACCAGAGAGAATCCTAAACCTACATACTATTATTATGTTTGGTTATTATACAGTGAAAGCAAAAACCACAGTAGGGACAAACACTGACTGATGGAACTTGGATATTTTAACGCAGGTGCAGTGGGGCTGAACAAACCTGTAGGCTGTAATAAACTTGGAAACTTAAATATCTACGTAATCTACCTACTGTTAAAGAAAAATGACTGTACATGGATAAAAGGCTATACATGTCTTTAAAACCCCACAAAACGTCGTGGTAACGTACATGAAAGTTGTGCCAGCTTATTTTTACGTTTATATTTTTTCAAAACATTTTCCAGTCATAAGTGGGTTGCGTCACCGAGCCAGGAGAGTCTTCGACGCCGTAGAATGGCGAGGACTATCTTTTTATTAATGTTCTGTATTTTTGTGTATATTTTTCCATCTTCAAGAATGAGAAGAAAGTATTTATGTTTTCTTCTGCTTAATAATTATCTTCACCATCATCCAGTGCCGATAGCTTCAAGACTAAATACAGATGGATATGTACATCGATGGCAACATTATATTTATAGATAATAAAATGTATTATGTGAATTACA
>NC_089781.1:70219426-70226926 GCF_040412425.1 Macrobrachium rosenbergii | reverse complement strand
GAGAGAGAGAGAGAGAGAGAGAGAGAGAGAGAGTCAAAATACACATAACATATTGAGCAAAGTTAAATTGACGTTAAAAATTTACTGAAATGGACCCCTAGGATAATAATGGTAACTTTACCAAAAAACACAGATTGTTTGATTCTTGTGTAAGTCTAATCATTATCGTTTTATGTCTTTATACTTAATAGAGAATGAAAGATGTTCCTCAGAAATTTATGCGTATTGCACCTGGCCTACATTTTCAGCAATAGTAATCCTGTATTGACAATGACTCTTTCTAAACATTTCATATTACATGTAAATACGCTTCACCGCCAACGTTCGGCTAATGGAACTGTTGATATAAAGAGGATTTATTACAAATCCGTTGTCCCCCTCAACGCGGCTAGATAAAATCCGAAAGATATAATGAGTAACCGGGACCATTCCAATAAATGGCGCCGTCGTTGTAAGGGGAGCAATTTATATTCCGTCCCCACAGCCTGTTCCAACTTCTATTACTACAACAAACCATGATCACTGTTCATATTTACTTATATATTATCCTTCCTCGTTATCTGACTTGCTTTTAATCATCATCTATCGTATGACCCATTTTAAAATTCACGCATAAGAATTAAGCTTCATTAAAACAAAGCTGTTCTGCAGGGTGATACAAGCAATATCAATATAAATATAAACATGTCTAACGACAATAATTTTGCTATTACGACCAATTCATAGTGGCATTCAGTACTAGCAGTCATTATTTCCGATGTAGATTTATGAGATGGGGTAATAAATCTGAAGCGGTCCCTCTGCTCTTCATATTCATGAGTGTTCAACTTGAGCTGGAGATTGGGACTTCAATGTTTTCACTCATATTACGAAGAAGGAAAGAACCCTTTTTTTCGTTTTAGATCATTTTAGAAAAAGGTCTGAACTTTAGTGCAACTGACAGAAAGTATGAAGTTCCATAACCCAAGTTCATTCCCATCTCACCACAAAGAAAGACCAACAATCATGTCCTGCATTCAGTATCTTTGTAATATTATTATTATTATTATTATTATTATTATTATTATTATTATTATAGGAGCCTACGTAATGTGTATGTATATATATATATATATATATATATATATATATATATATATATATATATATATATATATATATATACTGTATATATATATGTATATTATGCATATATGTTTTCGTATTATATATACTGACCAGCAAAATGCTTTAAACTACAGTACCAAAACTGGTCCTATTCGTAATAAATGCCCATGGAATTAGTAACCGGGAAGAATGAGGGAACTGTTTAACTTATTATTCTCAGCATTCAGGAGTTGTTTAGTGGGAGTGATGAAAGAGACAGGTGGAGTCTGTTCACAATAATTATTTATGGTTTATATGTGATGTCAGAAGAAATGAGCCTTATGAATAGTATCATATGCAGACGAAATCTGCCTTAGAGGAAACGTTAGCATACGTGAAAAGAATCGGATTGTTTCCAGGAGGTAAACTTTAATTTAGATGACAACTATTTAAAAAGTTATATTGCACATAACCTTTAGAAAGCCGGAAGCTGAGAGAACTTTCACTAAATGTCGGGATAGGGCTAATTTTTGCACAAGAACTCGTTCGTCTATTTTCGCTGCAACCATCCTCACTATATGGAAACGGGTCCTATTTATCTAGCTGTCTATTTGTCTAGCTACGTATCTATTTCTCTCTCTGTATATATATATATATATATATATATATATATATATATATATATATATATATATATATATATATATATATATATATATATATATATATATATATATACATACATATACATATATAGTATTATACACGTATATATATATATATATATATATATATATATATATATATATATATATATATATATATATATATATATATATATATATATATATATATACATATATAGTATTATACACCGGTCCGGCTGGTGAAGAGTTAGAGGATATTATTTCTGGTGATAGAAATTCATTTCTCGCTATAATGTGGTTCGGATTCCACAATAAGCTGTAGGTCCCGTTGCTAAAACCAATTGGTTCTTAGCCACGTAAAATAAGTCTAATCCTTCCACCAGCCCTAGGAGAGCTGTTAATCAGCTCAGTGGTCTGGTAAAACTAAGGTATACTTAACTTTTTAGTATTATACACACACGCACACACACACATATATATTATATATATATATATATATATATATATATATATATATATATATATATATATATATATATATATATATATATATATATATATATATATATATCCGTCGAATAAAATACATTGACACCGTCTAGTCATAGTGTTTTTAATTTTTTGTTAATAGGCTTTTACTATGTATATCTTATTTTATTTCATTTATTGGGAATTTCTCTTAAGCACTGCTGTTGAACGAGATAATATAACATTCCTTCGTTTATTGACTTTCAAATTCCCATTTTCTGTTTCGATTTCTTACTTTTTGCTTTTTTAAATTAAACTAACGCACCGAGTCACTAACCCTAAAGTTCAACTTGTTTTCAATCACGTACCTTCGTTGTTCAGGAGTAGTGAGCAGTCTGGAAGGAATATTATTAAGCTTCGTGAAAAGAGACGCCTTTGATGGTTGCAGGCAAAAAATTACAAAATATTGGATGAAAAGTCATTTATCGTTTTTAAGTTATATATACATATACATATATATATATATATATATATATATATATATATATATATATATATATATATATATATATATATATATATATATATATATATATATATATATTATATATATATATATATATATATATATATATATTATACATATAAAATAGATATATGTACATATACTTACATATATACACACATGTGTGTGTGTGTATATATATATATATATATATATATATATATATATATATATATATATATATATATATATATATATATATATATATATAGAGAGAGAGAGAGAGAGAGAGAGAGAGAGAGAGAGAGAGAGAGAGAGAGAGAGAGAGCAGCTGATGATGAACTTATATTGTATCGAAAATATATAATTTTTCCTGGTACTAAGCCTGGGGATATTAGTTTGTTGACCTTGTCTCTTCATTCTACGTAAAAGGACTAAAAAATAAGTTTAGAGTTTTATAGTAAACTATCAAAATTTTTTCGGTGATGGTTTTTATAATCCCTCAATTTTATTTTTCGGTAAAATCGTAACTTATGTCGACTAAAAATAATCACGATATAGAACCCATTCGCCATTTATTTTTATTTTTAACTTTATTACTATGGCAGGTTTCCCCATGCAACAATGAGATGCATCCTTGAGAAGCTTTTATATTTATACCTATGCCATTATCTATTGTAAAGTTGTGCTTCATAACAAATAAATTAATAATGTTCTGGCAAGTGTTTTATGTATTAAAGAAATTATTTAGACTGAAGATTTATTATTTACAATTTGCTCTAATTTCTATACGACCATATCCACCAGGAGAACGTTTCACTCCAAAATGAAGTCACTTATTTTAATAGAAATATGAATTCATGTAACAGACATTCCCCGTTTTTTTTTTCTCTCTTTTTCCTAAAACAAGTATTTCCGTCCCTGCTTCTAATAATTTATTGTTAGGCACAGAGAGCATTTTAGCCATTCTCGTGCCCTTAATAATTAGAAGAAAAATGCGATGAACCTGAATGTGGAGATTTATTTATGGTGCCTGCATTTAGAAATCTCAGTTGCACGTTCAGTGTGACACCAAATTTCCATTAGTCCAGGATTTTTAATTTTGACATTAAAGAAATGTGATGCAAAACCATACCATAGACCATTCAAGGAACATGTCTCATTCAGATTCTGATTTCCTATATATATATATATATATATATATATATATATATATATATATATATATATATATATATATATATATATATATATAAATATATTTCAAGGCACACACTAATTTGATATCTCCAGTGTTAATTTTAAGACTACATGATAAAAATTCCTTCTCTCTCTCTCTCTCTCTCTCTCTCTCTCTCTCTCTCTCTCTCTCTCTCTCTCTCTCTCTCTCTCGTAATTTGTGATGGCTCGTGTATATGTTTTTGTCTCATACTAGTAAATTACTCCCTAGTGCCGGATTAGGATTCAAAATGAAGAAGTGAGTATATGAATAAAAGAGGAACACAAATGAATCGTGCACATTATGCGACAACCTTGCATCGTTAAACCACTGCTATTAAGATAATTTACATTTATGTTAATTTAACCAAATATATTCACGGTGCCGTTCTGGCAAAAACTCTATCAGCTATAATGTCATGATTTTCACTGACCCAAAAATATTAGCCTATCTGGAGATAAGAGGGTCAAATTAATTACTGTTAATAATCTTAGATCTCAATTTATAGTCCCTGTCTGACACACACCAAATCACTATCCAATCTCGGATATTCAGAATGACAATTAAACTAAATTCGATACCAACTAATCGATGTTTCCGTTACAGTTAACTGTGATAACTCTAATTCACTATGAGACAATTGAGGCATCTTACCTCATATAAGTATATACACAACATATAAAATAAGGCACTCAGTTATTATAAATTATGCATTTCTACTTTTAAAAGTAGAAAAAGCATATTTAGGAAAAAATAACTAAATTAAATACATCTCTCGCATCAGATATAGGGCTTTAAACAGATTTTGAAGGATGTAAAACAATGTAAGGTTTTCTACTACACATGACAAGTAAATTAGCGGAAGATTTTTCCTTTTTAGCCCTTCACGGAAAACCAATTCAGGAGACTGTTTAATCAGTTAATGAATTAATACGGTGTCCAGGTTTTGTATCAAGGCTCACGATAGTTTTATAAAAAAATGTGATGCTAATGGCGGTGAGTCAGAATACAACTGAAGTCATCCTGAGAAGAGCAGATGTTGCTCACATAAAAGAACCAAATTACAGGTTCAGTTGGGGAATCATTGCTCACGTGATTAGAGAGAACAGACGAACATTCTTTTGCTCCTTAGCGACAGGAAATACTAAATATAATATTGGAGAAGAGACTTTGAAGCAGTATATGTGGTTGAATGCATACTAAATATAATATTGGAGAAGAGACTTTGAAGCAGTATATGTGGTTGAATGCATCCTCTTTAGAAAATGTTGCAACTAAGAAATGAATTTTTCTTCTCTGCTGATTACGAAAAATTTTCAAACAAACCAAACGCTCACACTATCGACTCGCTACCCCGTGATCGAGAAAAATGCAGAATCCCGAGAGGAACAAATAGGTAGAAGGACGGCCATCGTCTGTTTCCACTTAGAGATTAAGACCTAAGGACCAAAGAAAAGGAAAATGATAAAGACGACCGATTAGCAGTTGGAAAAAATTAGGAAACAAAGGCTTGCAGAGCAAAAATAGGAAGAGGAATTGGCAGCAACTGACTAAAAGGTTAGTATAAGGGACGTAGAGGAAAGAAATAGAGAACTATTAAAAGGGCTGCGAGGAGGCTAAAGACCTCATGGAAGAGCAGATACTAAAAGAACACCAAGAGAGGTTACTTCAATGTAAAAAAATTAAGAGAAACGTAAAACGTACTAAGTGTAGGAAGGTAAAATGGAAGAAGCCAAGCGCACAGCTAAAAATCATTCAAATTTCACTCGCAAAGCAGCAACCCTCAATGGCGGAGAGTAGCGTGAAATGGATGATGAACGACAGAGATTCAAAATGGAACAGGAAATACACGCACGGAGTGAAAATGAACCTCGGTGTGAAAAAATAATGTTCATCCAAAAATCCTCAGTGCTGTTCGATTCTCCACTTTTTGGGGTAGAGGGGTTGCTTGGCTCCATATGTTCGAAGGAATTTTAATGCGTCATGTACGTGTGAATGTTATATTCCTATGCTGAATTATAAAAACGTGTATTTTATCTCATTTGTTTCATTCCATACCAAAGCATATCAACAACGTTGTTTTGACTCTGAAGTCTTACCTTATACAAATTTCAATTCTCAATGTACCTGGAAACTATTTTGGTGAGCGTCCAGTATTGTTTATTTATTGCAGTTAATGCTAACGAGTCTTTTGCAATATGCGGACTGCAAGAATGCAGCAAGCAAGATTGATGTTAAGACTGAATTCGTAACAGTGTATATAAACGACATTTAATTTTTCCTGTGTATTGTTAAAAAGGACATACCGTGGATCATAATGTATACTTTTGTAACATTCTTAATGTTAACAAACAGGATTGTTGTTTACATAAATGATGTGATTTAATAACTGAATATAGAAACTCACTCTCTCTCTCTCTCTCTCTCTCTCTCTCTCTCTCTCTCTCTCTCTCTCTCTCTCTCTCTCTTCCCGCCTTCACCGATAAAAATAGTTACCACGCTTTCATTTTTAAGGAAAAGAACATTATTAAAAGTGAACATTATGTAACTTGTGACTGTAATGACCACAGTGCCCTCTTAACTTCCCGTTTCGACCGAAAATTGACTTACAGTAGACAATATATGGCCTGATGATTCAGACGTCATTATTCAGTAATGGATGATTCACTTCCTAACAACGAAGACACTCAGCGAAACCAAGGTAGGTACAAAACATAGGATTCATTGAAGATAGTCGAAGTGAATAAGGTACGAGGATATATGCAGTCTTACAATTTTTTAGCTGCGGTTTTAAAATCAATTGCTCATAAAAATAGTTTCGAAAATACTGCGTTACTTTTGGATCTCATAGTAAAGTATGTCTAAAACAAGAGTAGAATTATTTTTAAACGTCCCGGAGCTTCCTTGTTTAAAATTTTAAACTCCAGAAGTGATCAGAGGAGAAAATGTATTTCCCTTATACGCAAGGCAAGCCGAAACCTCCCATTTATTTCCGATCAAAAAATTTTGTTTCTTTCAAAACGCAACGTCAGAACCATGTATACATACATTTCAAAGGAAGCAAAATATTTAACGAAAAAAAAAGTACTAGATAGGATGTTAATTGAAATTCACCAGTAAATCTGGGGAAGTTATTAATTAAGATGAGGAAGTTGGACTGGAGAAAATACTTGCGGAGTCGCGATTCGATTTTATTTCGTCCTTCCTGGTGATTTAAGACTTTGATAGAATATCAAGATAACATACACGAACCAGCAATATTCCTAGCACTACAAAACTGTATTATTCATGTAAATATGAAGAGATTCAAATTATAGGGAAACTTTCAAAAACCTCATAGATAGGGATGAACGACAAAATACTCAAAAATAATAAGAAAATAAATCTACAACCTTATACTATCAAATAATAATATACACCCCTACAAAAGTACGTGAAAATTAAACTTTCGACAAATATATATAAAAAATGGTACGATTCATCCGATGGTGGCATAGTGGAGCATCCCCAAACAAGAAACCTGGTAACGTCTGATCCACAATTTCCATGAAAGTCGGAAATATTTCCTATTTCTT
>NC_089781.1:70139426-70211926 GCF_040412425.1 Macrobrachium rosenbergii | reverse complement strand
TGACTCTCTCTCTCTCTCTCTCTCTCTCTCTGCTCTCTCCAACACGCTTCTCAACTTCAGACATACAGATGTGGTGATGAATTCATAAAGATGGTGAATGAAAGGAAAGGATATAAAACCTTATAGACATTGTTCTATTTTCATTATGAGAAATAACAATAATAAAGAGACTTGATAATTTTGCTGTTTTTACTAAAGAAAGCAGTCTTTTGTTTCAAATGTGCACATATGTACATTAGTACAAAGTTCAATAAGTATTACATTCAGAGAAATGCTCAACTTGATATAATATATCCTCCCTGGCTCTTTCCCTCTTTCTTCTCCATAACAACCCCACTACTCTCCCTCTCGCTTCCTCTCCCTCTCACTCTCTATCTCTCTCACTTCCTCTCCCTCTCACTCTCTGTCTCTCTCACTCTCTCACTTCCTCTCCCTCTCTCTCCCCAACCATCCCTGTCTCTTTCCCTTTTTCTTCTCCCTAGCACACCTTCTACTCTCTCTCTCTCTCTCTCTCTCTCTCTCTCTCTCTCTCTCTCTCTCTCTCTCTCTCTCTTTCTTCTCCAACAGTCCGTCATGCATGACCACAAATTTTTGATTCAGCTGACCCCCTTAATAATCAACTTTGCAGCAAAATGTTGGAAAATATGTCTACTTTTCACTTGCTTGTTTCCAGATCAGCATTTACCCGGAAACATTTCTAAATTTACGTTTTCTAACCCCACCCCCTAAAAGATTTTTGTTGAAGAATTTACCGATTGTTCAACTCTAACTTTTTATCACCTGTTTGTGTGTCGTTCGGTTCTTTTCAATATCCTACAAGCCTCACTAATTTGCATATTTGAAAATGACCGCCATTTCTCTGTGTTAGCTTGTTTCTTGGTGACAATGTTTCTTACTTATTTCCATCCTTTCCACTTTATAACTTACATAAAATGCAATATAATCATTTGAAATCATGTTTCATTTTCATTAATTTTATTCAATGTATTTAAACCTTACACTAATTAATTATATTTGTAATATACCAACTCAATACAATTGGAAGGCTATTGTATATCACAGTTAGCATTGTTAAGAATGATAGATTGCAATGATTGCTATGAACAAAAGAACATAGTTTGCCATAGCAAAACAAACTAATACTTTCACTCATATAAAACGGTGACTCTATAAACATCAAAAGATAATTATGATAGAAACAGTTGGTAATAAACTAGTAACCAAATTGACATCAATCTCTGTTTTTAGTATTAAGGAGTCCATTTACAGTGGAGTCTATGAATCATCATCAAAATCATCATCATCGCTCTCGTTGTCCACTTGTGATAGCTTTGTTCTGTTTGCACAGTCCCTACATCGACATGCATCAATGCATACAAGACCTGCTCCCTTGCAAGAAAAATGTTTTGTTAAGCAAGGAGATCGACGAGATGCTGTCTTACATCCACAGCTTGAGTACTCCATTAGGTCACGGCGTGCAGGTTGTCTGTCTGTCCAGTAGATGGACAGTGCACCATCAATCAGAGTCCAGCCATGACCACCGGAACTAGGGATGTCAGGATCAGTTTCTAAAGCACGTTTTCAGATTGCTGTCTGGTAATTTGCTCTTTCAACGTGTTGTCTTAGTGCATTTTGTGTTGGTGGTAGTTGCTGTGATTGGTGGCCTCTAACACAGAACAAAATGTACCTTGCATATTTTGTGCACAGTCAACATCATAGAGCAGAGTGGTCAAATGCTCACACTGATTGTGCAGTTCTTCACTCACTTCAAAGGTGGCTCCTGTTCGCTAACCTCCATCCCTGCCATCTTCTTGCAGCTCAGGATGATGGCTGCCCTCTCATGAGCTGTAAGGATCTGCCTCTACATTGCTATGTTATTTAGGCTAAAGCATATGATACCACCTGGGGTTTTGCCGTCCTGTTTATGGTCTGTTCAATAGTCTGATCAACAGGAATCTGACTGAATGGCTTTTGGGTTCTTTGGACAGCAAACTCGTCCTGCTGCATTGCATTTTCAATACCAGGATGTGTGTCACTGAGCTGCAACATATCTCACAGGTAGACTGTGAAATATTGTGCATAGTTTGTGTGATCATATGCAAACATCAAGGGTATCATCTTCTGTATGCATGCCTCGTGCAGTCTCCAACACGGAAGATCGAATGAATTGCAGTAAAAGCTCAACCATTGACAAGTATGACTCACAGAGGCAAATTAAGTCAACTTTCCAGTAACACCCTCTTTGTGACACAAACATTTCGAAAAGTTTATTGATAGATTAGTAGGTGTGCTTGAGGGGGGGATCTAGGTTAGATGCCATATCTCTACAGTTCTATTATACATACTCTCGAAACAGTTAGATGCAGTCAACACCACCATTGCCACCACCTGCAGAGGCAGAAGAAATATGTTATATTTAAATACTTAACACTATTTATTTGTAAACAATACTACTAAAATAAGAAAAATAATACCTGGCAATGGAACTGTGATTAAATGAGCGCCTCTTGATAGACCAAACTGGTGATATTACCGTCAAAAGTAGTACTACGGACAAGACTTCAAACAACAGGCATCAAACCCCCATAAACATGTTTTGAAACAATGCTAATAAATGCATTATTAGTTACTGTTTATAAGGATTCTAGGGAGCAATAAATTAGCAATGCCATGTAAGTTAATAGGAGACATATATATAAATGAAACAAGATCAAAGAAGAGTATTTGTTAAAATTACTTTGATAAAAAGGAAAAGAGGGCCCACATTAAAAGTTTTTGACAGGAAACTGAAAATGGCAGCCATTTTGAATTATGCAAATTAGCCATTTTCAAAAAGTGAGTCTTGTAGAATATTGAAAGGAACCAAACAACATAGAGGCCAGTGATAAATGTAAGATTTTGCCAATATGATAGTGAAACTCTAACTCAAAGTTGAACAATCGGTAAATTCTTCAACAAAAAACTTCTAGGGGGTGGGGTTAGAAAACGTAAATTAAGAAATGTTTCCGGGTAAATGCTGATCTGGAAACAAGCAGAAATGAAAATTAGACATATTTTCCAACATTTTGGTACCAAGAAAGTGAATTATTAAGAGGGGTCAGCTGAATAAAAATTTAGCCACATTGTATGATATCATGTAAAAAACTACAACCCTTCCTGGCTCTTTCCCTGTCTTCTCCCTAACAGCCCCTTTACTTTCTCTCTCTCTCTCTCTCTCTCTCTCTCTCTCTCATTCTCTCTTTGTCACCCCCTTCCCAACACCCACCCCCTTTGGTGTCATCAAGTTCCTCGTTGGGTGACTGGGTTCCGTTCTCAGCTAGCACTCTGCTGGCCGCGAGTTCGAATCTCCGACCAAACAATGAAGAATAAGAGGAATTTATTTCTGGTGATAGAAATTTATTTCTCGGTTTAAAGTGGTTCGGATTCCACAATAAGCTGTAGGTCCCGTTGCTAGGTAACCAATTGGTTCTTAGCCACGTAAAATAAATCTAATCCTTCGGGCCAGCCCAAGGAGAGCTGTTAATCAGCTCAGTGGTCTGGTTAAACTACAGTATATTTAACTTTTTGGTGTCACTGATGTCCTACCTCCACAGTATTCTCTTCCAGATAGGAAGTCATATGTATTCCGAAATTAAGTATGGTAAATTCGTAAAGTTACTAAGTCTACGGGAATAACCAGCCCCATTTCACTGGCAAACCAGACCAATTTTAGGGAAGCCCTTCCACACCCTCCCTCTTTAGTGCTAGTGATGTCTTACACCCACAGTGTTCTTTTCGAGATAGTAAGTCATATGCATACCAAGTTTGGTTGAAATTGCTCAATGCGTTTCAGAGTGTATATGGAACATATATAAGAGGTGTCAAAGAAACGAGCAGGTAAAAGTTGCTGCTACTTTATTACAGATCCAGGCAGTTTATATAGTGGCCGACTGGCGCCGGTCCGCGAAAGACAATGGAATTGACTGTGACCTGAGGTCGAAACAATAAACAATAATATGCAGTGAACGAGTACAATTTACAATACAAAACATACAGAACTTCAATATGGATACAGTCTTGATGCCTGTGAATGAAGAAACAAATGATACACAATGTGTGACATTTGTATAAATACGTATAAAAATAAAAATGGTTAAAAATGCGTGACCTGGCACGTTTTAGGCGTGACTAACTGAGTTTGAAGAAAATGGGAAGTCACCAAAGAAAACATGCTCAGCGGAGACTTAATTAATGGCGCCGAAACACTACGCTGGCGCCGATGTGGTGACTTTACAAATACTCCCCAAGACGAGGGACGCGTCTGACTAATCATTGTATCTGCTGGGACGCTGAAGGGTGCCGTGGCTCCTTGAAGATAACGGAGGGTCTCCGCCTGTGAGGCTGCTGGTTGGGCGGTCCTTCCTGGGATCGACGCGCGCCCGGCATCTGGGGTGAGGTGTGCTGGAGTGTGGTTGGGCGGAAGGGGTGCTGCGGCGCTGCTGGTGCTCTCCGACAGAAAGGTGGGCTTTAAGCGGTCTATTGAAACCCAGTCGTCCTTCCCAGGGAGTGCCAGCCAGAACGCCTTGCTGTTCCGCTCCAGCACGCGGAAGGGTCCCCTGTAGGGCTTGGTTAGTGATGGACAGATGGTGTCGACTCTGACGAAGACGTGGGTGGCGGATGACAGCTGTGGCAGCATGAAGGTGGTTGATTTGTCGATGTATGAGCGCCTGCAAGGGGCGAACTTGCCAGCCACGTCGCGGAGCCTCTGCAGTGATGGGGAGTGGCGTTCATCTGTCACGAGCTCACCCGGCACCACGAGGGGTTCCCCGTAGGTCTGTTCGGCTGCAGACAGGGTTCCGTCGGCTCTGGGGGCGGTTCTCAACCCGAGGAGGACCCACGGCAGCTGATGTTTCCAGTCCTCGGCGGTGCAGCGGGCCATGAGGGATGACTTTAGGGGCCTGTGGAAACGTTCGACCAGGCCGTTGGCCGCTGGGTTGTACGCCGTGGTGGTGTGATGCGTGGTTCCCAGCAGTTGAGCCAGGGCGGACCACAACTCAGAGAGGAAGGCGGGCCCTGTCGTTGTGATGTGATCAGGGACGCCGCCGGCTAACCCAACTGGAGCAGGGCCTCGGCGCACGCGCTGGCGGTGGCTTCTTGCATGGGTGTGGCTTCGGGCCACCTCGCCGAACGGTCAACCACCGTCAGGAGGTATCTGGATCCGCCTGATGGGGAAGGGGCCCAACGACGTCAATATGGATGTGGCCGAAGCGGCGCTCTGGCTGCGGGAACTTGCCTACCCACGACTGCGTGTGACGACCCACCTTACTGGTCTGGCACTGCAGGCACTGTTTTGCCCAGAACGTGGCGTCCTTTTGCACCCCGTGCCAGACGAACTTTTTTGAGAGCAGTTTGGCTGTGGTCCTGCCGGAGGGGTGTGAGAGTCCGTGAATTATGTCGAATATCTGGTGGCGGCGTGAGGCTGGAACCAAAGGGCGGGGCTGACCTGTGCTGATGTCGCAGAGCAGGCTCGGGCCTTCGGGGGCGAGGGTCACGTCCCGCCACTTGAGGGACGTGATAGCGGTGCGGTGTGCTGGGGTTTCTGGGTTAGCGGCCTGTTCTCTGGTGAGGTCCTGGTAATCTACACCAAGCTGCACTGTGTTCAACTCGACTCTGGAGAGGGCATCTGCTACGGGATTTTTCTTGCCGGGAGGTACCTGATGGAACAGGTAAATTCGGCTATGGCTGAGAGGTGGCGCTGCTGTCTGGAAGACCATGCGTCCCCTGCTTCGTGAAGGCGTGAACCAGTGGCTGATGGTCTGTGAAGATTGTGAAGGGCGTCCTCCAGGAGGAACTTGAAGTGCCGAACTGCGCGGTACATCGCGCAGAGTTCCCTGTCGAAGGTGCTGTAGCGGGTCTCTGCGGGATTGAACTTCTTGCTGAAGAAGGCGATGGGCTGGGGGCGCCGTTGATGATTTGCTCCTGAACAGCACCGCAGGCAACGTTACTGGCATCTGTCGTCAGCTGGAGGGGGACCTTGGGATCCTGGTGTGCCAAGGCAGTTGCCTTGGCGAGGGCGGCCTTCGTCAGGGAAAAGGCCTGCTGCTGGCTGGGTCCCCAAGACAGGGACTTCGGTTGGCCTTTTAGGACTTCCGTCAGGGGGGCCGTGGTGTGCTCGATCCCGGGGATGAACCGCCTGTAGAAGTTTACCATCCCAAGGAACTCCTGGACGGCCTTGACGGAGGTGGGGGTCGGGAACCTGGCTAAGGCTGCTACTTTCGATGTAAGAGGGCGGACGCCTGTCGGAGACACCTCGTGACCCAGGAATTCTGCTTTCTGGACGCTGAAGGTGCACTTGTCAAAGCGGACGACGAGGCCGTTCTCTTGGAGGCGCTGCAGGACTGCCCTGATGTGTCTCTGGTGTTCGCTGTGAGACCTGGAAAATATGAGAATGTCGTCGACGTAGCAGACACAGAACTTTAGGTCCCCCAGGATGCTGTCCATGAGCCGCTGGAAGGTCGCCCCGGCGTTCCTCAGCCCGAAAGTGGAGAAGGCGAACACATAGGACCCAAAGGGCGTGATGATGGCTGTCTTTGGTATGTCCTCTGGTGCAACAGGTACCTGGAAATAAGATTTAAGAAGGTCCAATTCAGTGAATATTTTGGCCCCGTGAAAGGAGGCTTTGAGGTCCTGCATGTTGGGTAGAGGATAGTGGTCGGGCTCCGTTGCAATGTTGAGCCGCCTGTAATCGCCGCAAGGTCTCCAGGAGCCATCCGGTTTCTACACCATGTGGAGGGGGGAGGCCCATGGACTGGAGGCTTTCCTGCAGATTCCCATCCGCTCCATCTCTGCGAATGCTTTTTTCGCCTTCTGAAGGTGCTGAGGGGGAAGCCTTCGGAACTTCGCATGTGTCTGGGGCCCTTTAGTCATTATATGGTGGTATATGCCGTGCTTGGCTGGGGCCCCAGGGACTTGGCGAAGCTCAGGCTTGAATACCTCGGGGAACTCCGACAGTAGGTGTGCATACTGGTGGGGGGCGACGGCGCTGATGGTGGGTCTGGGTCCCGCTGTTAACGGGAGAGACCGGCAGGAGTCGGTGTCGAGGAGGCGCTTGCACCTCACTTCGACTAGCAGGCTGAAGTGCGCCAGAAAATCGGCCCCCAGGAGTGGGGTTCCTATGTCCGCGATGATGAAGTCCCAGGAGTAACTCTGGCCAAGGATGGTGCCGCGGGAGAGGATGGGGGTTCCGTTGGCGGCCGGGTCTGGTGTCTGGTTGCGGTCCTCTCTGGATGCCGGGAAGATCGATTTAAAGGCCCCTGTGTCGACCAGCATCATCCTGCTGGAGACGGAGTCGCGGACGTAAAAACCTACTGTTTTGAGCCCTGGGTTCTTCGGTTGCCATGGCGGCTTGTCCTGCTGGCCGCCGCCACCCGTTTTTGAACGGGCGAACGAGCAGGGCGGCAGGCAGTTTCGGGCGTCCTTTCCGAACCACTTGTGGTAGCGACAGAAGCCTGGGGACCTCCATCTGCTGTGGTTCGGTGGACGTCTGTTGGCGATGGCGTTGACGGGCTGCTCTACGTCCTCTTCAGGCTGGACGGAGCTGACCGACTGTGTGGCCGGTTTTAGCCGCTGTGAAGCCTTGACGGAGTCTGTGAGATGTTGCGCCGTTTCTATGAGGTCCTCGATAGGCATGGTGTAGGGGTGAGCGATTATGGTTGCATACCTCCATGAGGAGTTGGTGAAGGTAGATTTCCCGTGCGAAGCTTATCTCCTGTCGCTTCTTTGTGCCATCCAAGTCTGGTAGTGACAGAAGATCCACGACCATGCTCCAAGCGTCTCTTGAATTGAGGTCGTGGCATGGGTTTATGGCAAGGTCGATAGCACGGGTGGCCCGCTCGGCGATGGGCAGGGAGCAAGCTTCGAGGAGGAACTTTTTTGTGGCGCTGTATGTGAGGGTGTGTGTTTCAGGTACTCGCGAGATGAGTTTTCTGTACATGTCCTCCGGAAGGGCGTTGAGCACTGTGTCGGCCTGTAAGATTTCGTCCGTCAGGTCTGCCACTCTAAAGTGGCTCTCCACCCTGCGCAGCCACATCGATGGGTTCCCCTGGATAAAAGGCGGCAGCTTTACGGTGAGGGCGGCCTGCAATTGTGTTGCCCAGCCGTCGTGTGTTCGGGGCGCTGGTGTGGAGTTGCGGGAGGGTCTCGGCGGGGGCGGGCGCAGGTGTGATGGGAGGTAGGTAAACCTCCGAGTCCGCGAGGTCCGTGTTTAACTGCATGAAGGAGGGGATACCCGTCCATGCTCGCTCCTTTGATCTCTTACTGGGTGGGGTACTGCGCGTCAGTACGCACTTTGTGCGCCGTGGGTTCCGCTAGTGACGCTGGTGGGGTACGCCGACGAGAGTCAGCACGCTCAAACGCTGGTTACAGCGCCGTGTTTAGGCCGCTAAGAGCATTTTGGAGGAATCCTGGAGCCAAGACTAAGTCGCCGTGTCGGTCCGTTAATGGCTCCGGGATACTCCGGGGTCACCACTGTAAGAGGTGTCAAAGAAACGAGCAGGTAAAAGTTACTGCTACTTTATTACAGATCCAGGCAGTTTATATAGCGGCCGACTGGCGCCGGTCTGCGAAAGACAATGGAATTGACTGTGACCTGAGGTCGAAACAATAAACAATAATATGCAGTGAACGAGTACAATTTACAATACAAAACATACAGAACTTCAATATGGATACAGTCTTGATGCCTGTGAATGAAGAAACATATGATACGCAATGTGTGACATTTGTATAAATACATATAAAGTAAAAATGGTTAAAAATGCGTGACCTGGCACGTTTTAGGCGTGACTAATTGAGTTTGAAGAAAATGAGAAGTCACCAAAGAAAACATGCTCAGCGGAGACTTAATTAATGGTGCCATGAAACACTACGCTGGCGCCCGATGTAGTGACTTTACACATACACATACTTACACATACACATTCACACATACATACATACATATATATATATATATATATATATATATATATATATATATATATATATATATATATATACATATATATATATATATATATATATATATATATATATATATATATATATATATATATATATATATATATATATATATATATATATATATATATATATATATATATATATATATATATATTATATATATATATATATATATATATATATATATATATATATATATATATATGCATGTATATATATATATATTTTGTCATAAACTGACCTCAGCTTGGTGAGAAATTTAAACAAAATTATAATTGATGCTGCCACGAGACCAAGAAAGTCCAGTTTATGAGCAAAGGGAGAAATTATTTGAAAACTTACCTTAGATTTTCCTGGATATACCATTGAATGGGGAAGGTCGCCATATGGGAATTTAGAATTCTTTTACAAATTTACAGGGATTTATTTACAGAAACTTAGCAAATCAACAATGAGACACGACACAATATAATCACTAAGGGGCAGATTCAGAATAGGACACAGTGAACAATAATGCAATGATTTGGCAACAAGCAAGTGGATTAAAATGGGGCCAATCTGCAATACAATCAGTGCAATGATAATGATAACATTCAGTCTTGCCCTGATTACACGAAATAGTCTCAGGTAATGCAAATGATGGAAGTCCAGGATGGGAGAATAATTCATATGAACATTTGGGCCACAACGGAATTCGTTACTGACTGCGACCAGGAATTATCAGGATTTCGGTGGCATACGAGATACTGAAGCATGGATAGCGATCGTTCCGCGTGTGCATCCCTGAAAGAGACGTTCTCAGTTAGGAATGACGGTGTACACTGAAGGAGATGGAATTCCCCTATGAAATATCGCCCAATACCCGTTCTTAAATGCAAAACATAATGTAGCCTAGAAGATGATTACAATGAAATCACGTAGCTACAATCTGAGAATCGGAGCAGCGTCGGCTTTAACAATGAACACGTGATTGCACTCACACAAAGATAAAATTAACACTGATACAGCTCAACTTAAATAGCCCTTAAATTGCACTGGTGGAGGGGTAATTGATGGTTATCACGGGGTCTTTATTTGAATTCAAAGTACGTAAATGGCAAGGCATGGGATACAGGCAGGATTCTAACAAAGGGAGGATTGCTTTGTGGAGGAAGAGGTTAAAAGTTTAAAGAAATGGAATTTTAAAGAGTTTAAGTAAAAGGGGAGAGGGCTGGTCTTGACTACTTGCAAACGTACGAACCTTTTATGACTGTTATTGGCGCCTACAACCATTTCAGGTGTCATTTGAAGTCAGTCCAACCAGCGGAGCTGGAGAAAAATGTAGCGCGTCCGCCACAGATGAAATCAGAAGAGCGTCTCTCTGCTTTTCAAAAGCCTGGCGTCTTCGAGCGTCTGGCGTCGGGCCAACCCGTACCTGCAAGCATGTCAAAAAACCAGCAAGGAGGGCATAGGAAAAGCACACTTATCATTATATGCCTACAGATTAAAATCTGACCTGTTCCCTAGTGCTAAATGCCCTTTTTGGCCTTCCCTATCCCTACATGTCTCCCCATCGCGTGATGGGGGGAAGGGGTTTTGTATTGTTTACTGGATCGCGCGATGTTGGGGGTAAGGAAAATGGAGGCCTAACTAACGGCTGTTGACTGGTTCAAGTAAGCCGGTTTTTTGCAACGCCCGCACTAACAGACTAATTCAGAGATGGCAGAGGAATAACAGACTAATTCAGAATTAAATGACGGAATCAAATATACAGGAAGGGAGGGATATTTATTCTTGACAATATACATATACATATATATATATAAGAACACACCAGCATATATATATATATATATATATATATATATATATATATATATATATATATATATATATATAATATATATATATATATATACACACATAATGTATGTATAACTGAATCACAGAAAATATGGAACATGATGAATATATAAATAAAAAAGACAAAATCCACAAAGGAAAGAGAAACAATGGAGTGCTGCAAGGCCTTTGGACTCAAAAATGAACTTGAAAATAGTACTCATCATCCTTTACTTAGCAGACTGAAGAAATATAAAAATAAGTTTACAGAGAAAGCTCATATAAACGACAGATGGCAATTACAAAGGAAAAAATATGTACCTGGAATCCAACACAATTGAAGAATTAGCTGAACTGCCAAAACAAGGTTAAATATTTAAGAGGTTTTACAAAGGATAAGAATCAACCGTTCAGAAGCAGGGGCAGGACAATTAGAAGATTATACAAGGAGATGACTGACCACAAAAACTGTTATAAAAGTGCAACTCAATTCTCTTTTTTTTTTTTTAAACAATAACAATTTTTGCAAGATGAACATTTTTACAAATAAAAAATACGAACGCCTTTCTTTACGTCAATCTATTTCATTGTGGCCTACACAAGTCCTCTCAGCTCAAGTGGTTAATGTGTTTCACCGTTTGTCGAGAAAGTGAACATTACAATCATGATCATTCATCACGTATATTGAGTTGCCTAACTTTCCTCATTAAGGAACATTCCACGCAAGTCCAGTTCCAAATGGCATTGGTACCTAAAAAGAAATTACCGTTGTATGATATGAATGGTCCTAGCAAGTTCATATTGTTAACAGTAAGAATTTTTTTGTAGAACGAAAACACCTTCTATGTAACAATTCGTATAGTAAGTTTGTACAGTTCTGAGAATTGCTAATCGTTGACCCTCCTACAAACATTTATATATATATATATATATATATATATATATATATATATATATATATATATATATATATATATATATATAATGTGTGTGTGTGTGTGTGTGTGTATATAATGTATGTATACATACATATATATACAGTATATTTATATATATACAAATAAATATACATATTAATTTATATACATAATGTATATATACAGTATATATATAATATATATACATATATATATATATATTATATATATATATACATATAATATATATATATATATATATATATATATATATATATATATAAATATATATATAGTGTGTGTTTGTGGGAGGGTCAACGATTAGCAATTCTCAGAATTGCATAAACTTACTATACGAATTGTTACATAGAAGGTGTTTTTCATTCTACAAAAAAATTCTTACTCACTGTTAACAATATGAACTTACTACTATGAGATTCAGGGCCTCTGTAACACGGTTTTTTACTTTGCTCCTTATCAAAGCATCGGATGTAGCTGAAAGTTGACATATGTATATTTTACAACCACACACAAATTTTGTCAGCATTATCAATAACCTAAACCCGATAGTTTTAATTTTTATAGAGTAAAAATTATCTAGCCGACGCCATGGCCAATGATTACGAGCCAAGAGTTGAAAAACACTCATTACGTCAGCAAGGTAAACACCGTTTGGCGAAATGTTGCCCCGCCCATCCACCAGACAGAAACTCATTCACCTTGTTCCATCGGCTCTGAAACCCGTAGCAGTCAAGAATGGCTAACAGGATTTGGAATTGTCCCCGTGGTTGCAAAACTGCATGTCATATGACTTGCAACTTTATACAGTCAAGAGAAAGCCCGTGGCCATACTTACTATAGCCTGAATAGGTAATTATTCAGTTTCTAGTTTAAATCCAATGTTTATGGTCTGATTTGTATTTAGCGTAACGTGATTATACTACTTGTAATGTCATTCAGGACTTTGAACATTTCCATTAACTATTCACTATGCCACCAAGAGAGAGATTAAGAGAGAGATTGTATGTAAACAGTCTTTATATAACTATTTTTGTTAAAATAAGATTTTTATCCAAAGTAAATACAAGCTTATATGTGCTAAAATCTCCAGCAGACCAACGGATCATCCGATATAATTTTTTTCTTCTTCTTTAGGCCGTACGACCGTGTTGGATATGTTTTGGGCATGACTGCAGGTGCAGTGAGGGTCACCGTCAACCGTGCCTCCAATTCCGTTCCTTCACCATCGTCAGGATCACAAGCGCCGTCTGTCTTTGATAACTTTACGATTGGTGCCATTCGCCACTGTATCCACAGAAAGTTTGCCGAGAAGGAGCATTTTACTGTTGGTTCCTTGACAACAAACCTCAAAACAGCTGGCATTATTCCGGAAATGACATCATGGGCTTCAGTACTTCGACTCTTGCATTCTATGGGATTCAAGTATAAAACTTCCCAACGTAAGATGTATGTAAGGAAGGAATCTCTGGAAATTGTATGCCGCCGGATAACTGCTCTCCGTGATCTACGACGCCAGTGGGAGGAGGGGAGAGTGGTCGTTTATGTAGATGAAACCTGGTTTACGACAAGGATGGCCCACACAGGGAATGGGCAGACACTACGCAGGATGTCACCATCCCCACTTACAGTCGTCAGGTTCCTCCTGGAGAAGGTGAGCGTTTTGTGGTGGTGGCAGCTGGCACGAATGACGGCTTTATAGATGGTTCATACCTGTGCTACCTGGCCAAGACCAATCAGGGAGACTACCATGGCGAGATGAATGCAAAGTTGTTCAAACTGGCTAACGACGCAACTTCTGCCATCCTTTCCGAGCCATCTGTACTTGTGCTTGATAATGCACCATATCATAGCACACTGATCGAGGAGTCGATGCCCCACATCAGCAAACATAAAGGCAGATCTCGTCAGGTAATTATAATGACTTCCAATATATATATATATATATATATATATATATATATATATATATATATATATATATATATATATATATATATATATGTATGTATATATATATATATATATATATATATATATATATATATATATATATATATATATATATTATATATATGTATATATATATATGTATATATATATATATATATATATATATATATATATATATATGTATATATATATATGTATATATATATATATGTGTGTGTATATATATGTATATATATATATAATATATATATATATATATATATATGTATGTATATGTATATGTAGACTCTACTGGTCACTTTTACAGACACATATGTAATTCTAATAGCCACAGAGGGCATTGTGGCTATTAGAATTACACACACACATATATATATATATATATATAATATATATATATATATATATATATATATATA
This sequence comes from Macrobrachium rosenbergii, assembly GCF_040412425.1. NCBI lineage: Eukaryota > Metazoa > Arthropoda > Malacostraca > Decapoda > Palaemonidae > Macrobrachium > Macrobrachium rosenbergii. Next base: position 70,197,798 of record NC_089781.1, on the reverse strand, counting down.
TATATATATATATATATATATATATATATATATATATTATTTAAAATTGTTCGAAGAGTCAATTAACCTATTTTAATGGGAACTTTATCCAATTGCACTTTATTGCTTGTACTACATGTAACAATTTATGATCTATCCTGCTTATTTGCCAAAAGAATTGGCCGGAGCGAAGGTATGAGATTGACAACACCATCCGTGAATGGGGCCATGAGGTTGTGCGTTTGCCCCCCGCTCACCCCGAGCTCAATGCAATTGAACAGGTGTGGGGGGTCATGAGGAGACACGTACGTTCCTCCCTCCGTCGATTTACCTGATCCGACCTGCAGGACAGGTTGGAGGAAGCCAGGCTTTCTGTTACCCCGGAAGTGTGGGCAGGAGCAGTTCGACAATCCCGTCATTTCGAGGAGGAGTATTGGGAGTCGGACAATATCCGAGAGACAGTAGAACCAGTCATCATTAGCCTGGCCAGTGACGATGAGGACGGGGAAGATGATCTTTTCCTCGAGAGTGATGATGACTGCATTTTGTAAATAAATCATGAATAGTTTTAGGAGTTTTATTTGTACATCTAATGGGAATTTATAGAAGTAAAGTGAACATAATTCATTTATCCTTTAAAATAATTACAACACGAAGCAAAACAAATAGTAAAGATGATAATAAAATGAAGGAATGATACCATACTTTATCTTTAGCTTCAACATCGGCAATAACATACCCAGTTGCCATAATTTGTTAGCTTAATGAAATAACCTATCATCTAATGTTAAACTTAATTTCTGAGGAGGCCATGGCTTATTGCACAGTGAAAAAAACAGGACAAAGACTTTATGAATGGCGGAACGATACATAGATGTGGGTGGGGTATCTGTGCTAGCGAAGTAATACTACTGTAGCAGTAGTGCCGCAACAGTAGTAATAGCAGTAATATACATGAATTAAACGTTTAGGCCAACTGCTGGGATCCTTGAGGATCATTTAGCACTTCTTACAACCACTCGAGAAATGAGTTTTTATAGCCAGAAGTTAAATTTTCTAATCCAACAATGCCCATGATAGCCTTCAGTGTTATCCTGAATTATAACGAGGCCAAAGTGGGTGGAGCCTCATGAAGTCATCATTCTGACAATAATTATTGGTGAAGGTTTAAAGCCAAAATACGGTACCGGCTATTTTTTTTTTTTTTTTTTTTTTTTTTTCAGTAAATAGGTAGACAGCCAATACATAAAAATTGCTTGACATTGGATATAGCAGTTATCAAATCACGCTTGTCTACTATGTTTTTGAAAATTACCAGCTTTTCCCTACATCTTGTCAATCTGCTTGTGACCTATAAAGTAGACTGAATTTCTTAGGAAACTTATTTTGGGAGTTAGACTAATAATCGAAGTGTTTTTGTATTTATTAACATATTTTGTTGGTTTGTTCATTATAACAATTATCAGTAGAGAGGTTTCAGAGTTCATAAAGGTGTACTGCTTTGCTTGTATCTAAATTTTTATGTCATTGTTGCCAGAGGTCTAGCCTTCGTTACGTACAGCCAATCATCCACCGAGAAAGAGGGAAGAAATGCTGTCATAAGTTACGTAACGAGTGCGTTCGAAACCTTTTCTCTGAGTAAGTTGGCCCGTCTTCAAAAAAAGTCACTTTTACATTATAAGTACCAAATTTATTCAACCTACACAATGCAGAATACAATCAAAATTTGTGTGTAGATATAATGTGTATTCTGAATAAGCGTTATATTTATGAAATGCATAGATAAAAAGTTATTGCGAAAAAACCGTGTTACAGAGGCCCTGAATCTCATAGTAGGACCATTCATACCATACAACAATAATTTCTTTTCAGGTACCAATGCCGTTTGGAACTGGACTTGCGTGGAATGTTCCTTAATGAGGAAAATTACGCAACTCAATATTCGTGATGAATGGTCATGATTGTAATGTTCACTTTCTCGACAAACGGTGAAACACATTGCCCACTTGAGCTGAGAGGACTTGTGTAGGCCGCAATGAAATAGATTGACGTAAAGAAAAGCGTTTGTATTTCCTATTATCAGTCTGGGAAAATAAGACCCAATTGTAGCTTTATTAGTTAAGACAAACCTACATTGGTAGGCATTTCTTAACATTTTGCAAAGATTTTTCCGTATTCCATAGGGAAGGTTTCCAAAATATGGAAGTCTTACATACCTAATGTCCTTTGGTGCACTGAAATTTGGAACCTGTAAAATTAATATCTTATCATGAAAGATTCCAAAAACTTTTTTTAAAAATGATTGAAAATTAATTGGAACATAAGTGATTCTGTAAATACTGAATCAAGCACACGTCTCAAATTTCAATGTACCAAAGGACATTAAGTATATAAAACATCTATGTTTGGGAAAATTCAGTTCAGATATACGAAAACGTTTTGCAGAAAATTAAGTTCAGGTTTGCCTTAACTAATAAATTTACAATTGGCTCTTACCTAAGCAAGAAAGAATACTGATAAAATGTCTTATCTTTATGCACTGTTTACCAGTTTACTTGTCCTAGCTGTAATACCTGTTTCACTAGTAGTTGTAACCGTTGGATGCAAACAAAACTTCTGAACACATACAGAGGACCATCAGAATAGGGCTCCCACCAATACAACCGTCACATTCAGCTATTATGGATCACTTTCGCCCGCAAGACCATAGTTTGACACCACAAGACTTCAAAATCCTGTATAAAGCAAGAGACAAACTGAAACCTCTCACAGAATTTTTTGGCATTAGAAGAATGAAACCAGAACATAATAAAAATATACTAATTCAGTTTTTTTGGCAATTGTTTAGTGTTCTTTTCCTTTTCTATACTATTTACCACTATCAATCCATTTCAGCGATGTTAATCGATTGCTTGGATGAACATGTTTATTTACCTTTTTTTGTCAAGTGCATTATATTACAGTAAATGCCTCTTACTTGCTATTGTCTTTTTACATCTCATATATTGAAAAATTAAGGTTATCACTTTTATATTGTTATGCGTGTTATCATTTTTATATTGTTACGATTGCTTATCATTTCTATATTTTTTCTCAGTCTGATGATGGTGATATAAATACCGGAAATGTTGCTAATAAGAATAAAGACGAAATAAATGATTTTAGTACTGGTATTCTTTTTTTCTAAACAGAATTAAATTTCCAAAGAGAAGAAGCATTGCTGACATACACACACACACACACACACACATATATATATATATATATATATATATATATATATATATATATATATATATATATATATATATATTATATTTATATACATATTTCAGTTGTAGGTCTGATATCCTTGATTATAAAATCCTTAATTACAAATTAAACCTTAAATTGAAATTAATTAAATTTGAAATAACAAAGAGAGAGAGAGAGAGAGAGAGAGAGAGAGAGAGAGAGAGAGAGAGAGAGAGAGAGAGAGAGAGAGAGATGAACAAATAATAAGTCCCTTCTCTATATTTGTTTGGATCTAGTAGTTCCTCTTTATTGTGGTGTAAATTAAATGTTGTTAGGCAAAGGCCCGCTAAGATATTTCGCTGAAAGCTTTTATCATAGTTTGTGCACTTTTATTTATACTAGTAAAAACATAAAACACCTGTTTATTAATTATGGAAGGCATAAGTTTTTCATTTCCTTATCAAAATTACTCACGGAAATTGCAGTGTTCATTTACTTGCAAAATTCTTCATGGTAAAAAGTGAAATGTCTAAATGTTGCCCTATTTGACAAATGAAATAAATTTTGATTTCATACGCAGTACATGCAGAAGCAAATGTACATATGCAAACATTTGGCTTTTCGGAAAAAAGTTCCATTTGACTCTGAGCTGTATGAGTCAGATATAATCGCTTGAACTCGATAATCCTGAGACTTCACATATGTTACTAAGAGTACCGCAATAAGTCTTAAAAAGTCATAATAAATATGTTTAATAAACGTAATGACAAAAATGATATTAACCCAGGGCGATAATGGAAGAAACAAGGTGGTACCATTATTAAGGGTTGGATAGTGTAAACATATCCGAGGAATTCAGATTGCTTAATTAGTAATTCCACAAGAGGCAGGCAGTTTTAATGAGATACTTGTTTTCCTGTTTACAGAACCACACCTACTATTTAAGACCGTCTAATTAGGCACCGGTTTCTACAAGAAACGGCATAAGAGGTGAAGGAAATGAGTACATACTGTAGAGTCGTGCTAAGAATCCTGCTAACTTCTGCTCCTGTTTTAGAAAGCGTGAGTTACAGAGAAGGTTAAAAAATCATGAACTTATGCAGAAAAGGCTCAGTATCACTTCCTTTCTTCTCCTTGGGAATAAGAACATCAAAGCTTTAGATTTTGTGCCTAAACGGAGATAGTCTATTCGTATCTCATAGACAGGACGGATCATGCCTCTCTATATTTCCGTTTCGTGTTTGCCCACAACTCTATATATAAAATTCCCTGAGAATTCAACACAAGTTACGTATGTTAGTGAGAGACAAAAACAATTATGATGTATATTAGAATTTCACAGCACTCAAAAGTATGAGGCAAGCACGGCTATTACAAACTTAGCGTGTAACTATTTTAAGTGGTCATTATTGGAAAATCGTAAGTTGAAAACGTTTGCAAAGTAGAGCATTTGAAGTCAGCTTGATATTTGCTCTCCAATGTAATATGAACCTTGGAGGAAGAGAAATTTTAGTGGTGCCTAATATTCAACAGCGTTTTCGAAATATTCTACTGTCTTAGGTCATTACTGTTTTAATGTTTCCCCAATTAAATTTTTTTATGGAAAGTATAAATATCATCCTAGTATCATGAGGCGAGAGACATGTATTGTGAATTACTAACCCTCTTGTCATAAATTAAATACGAAACCTCTCCCTTGTTTTGTTGGTTACACTACCACCGCCATCTGTACCCATTTATTTTGCATTAGAAACAGGAGCCCAATCCTGTTACCGTCATAGTAAAATTCACATTAGACAAGAGCTGCAGAAACATTCCCTGTAAAGGGTCCAGAAAATTATAAAGATTTCGGCCAAAGCTGACAATGTTCTGCAGAAAGCTGCTTTTCAACATAAAATTTACTCTCAAATTATGAAGATTAGGGAAATGAACTTTTATGGGAGATTGAGAGTTGAAGGACCACTCAGAGAAAAACAAAACTTTCATGTTGGGCAGATGGACGAGTGATGCGAAATTGCGCCTAAAAAATTGGTGAAGACATAGAAAGACAGATATAAGACTACGATGGGCATATGCTGACCCAGAGAATACATATGATAGAGAGGTGCCTTGAACATCTAAAAATGTTTGAGAGATAAGATTGTGCCTGAAAATGAGGCAGAAGTACTAATTGGCAGTGTGAACCTGGCAGAAAAATTTTCCCTTAATACTTAACTGCAAGCAAGATTGAGAACACGCTTGTAGGTTATTAATGAGTGTTCTGTGGGGAAAGTTTGCATCATCTTTCCAGGATGCATAATTATATTCTTAGCTACATTTCTGATTCCACAGTAACCAAGCTTATATTTTCTTTAGTACGTTTGTTTTGAAATACTTTGATCATATCTTTAAAACAGACTAATGCAGATTACAACAACGGTCTCTAAAATTTAACAGAGAATTCCTTTTCTCCTTCATTTAGCAGAAGTGCTGAGACAGATGATGCTATTATTTAACTCGTTATACCTGATGACAAGGTGTTAAGTAATTTCTTCCTTATTATACAGCCCAACATTGTTAATTGAATCTATAATTGAAGGTCTGGTGCTACGATTACCAGCGAGAACACATTATCTAGGTGCAATATGAACAACTCACTTTAGAGAGAATTCTGAAATTATTCATATATATATATATATATATATATATATATATATATATATATATATATATATATATATATATATATATACATATACATATATATGTGTGCAATTATAAACAAACGATACCCAGGTGACATAAGACCATTACACAAATAATTAAAACAATACGTCATCTTGTCTGTAATCTATAGAAACGACTCCAGAAGTCTAAAACCCTGTCAGTCTTATCGGTCAATGTCTGCTTGACATTCACTAATAAGAAAAGATTTGTATCAGTGGTGAACGATAAGACAGGCAACGCTGCTGAGGACATATACATACATACTTACATATATATGTATGTATATATATATATATATATATATATATATATATATATATATATATATATATATATATATATAGAGAGATAGAGAGAGAGAGAGAGAGAGAGAGAGAGAGAGAGAGAGAATAATCATCATAATTTACTTTTTTCCACTGAACACTTCTTACAACAATTTGTGAACGTTTACCGGCAAAAGAAAAGGGAAAATGCTACCACTGAAAATTTTTAAAATTATCTTTAGTTCCATCTGTACGATACCAACATATACGTAGTTCACAGTGATCTCCAGTGTCAAATATATGGAGGTTCGTGTGTTCGTCTTGTCAAAACTTAAGCAAATACTTGAGTAATATTGCAACAGCGTACTAATTAAAGCATGTCAAGAACAATGTACATCTTATGGTATAAGAATTTATGACAGATAGACGTGAATTACCCTTATATTATATAACCCATTTAAAGGATAATCATATAACTATATATTTCGGTGCATGTACAGTCGTGGAATTTTTTATTTTAAATGTATCCTTGAAATCAGTTTTTTCCTACACGCAGGTACTGTAATAGGTAAAAGATTTTTTTCGTTCATATCCCTCATCAATGTGATAGTGTCCACATCATGAATATTAATAATAATAATAATAATAATAATAATAATAATAATAATAATAATAATAATAATAATAATAATAATAATTTGCTAGCTGTGTAGTACTGCAGGAAACATTCATGTGACAAGGATTTGATTGATTAAAATATTGAATTAACAGGCTTGAAAGGGAAAAAACAGAATGGAGATGAAAATACAAATTATATTTATATACAGATGAAAATATTTCACTTCTTCGAAGTATGTGAATAAAGTGAGCAATATTATGGCAATAATAACCATACTAAAATGTTATCCAACATATATTATACATCATATACCCTCAATAAATATGCAACAATATTATGTTTATAAAGAAAGTTAAGATAGATCGCCCTTTGAAGTAGAAACATTTAAGGATTGCATCCAAGACGAGAGAGAGAGAGAGAGAGAGAGAGAGAGAGAGAGAGAAGAGAGAGAGAGAGAGAGAGAGAGAGAGAGATTGTTAAAAAAGACACGATTTTATAAATGTGGATATGTTTCGTGTATCTGTAAGTTTCAAAGCGTGAAGGCTCGTTTGTTTATTTATGAGGACCAATATCTAGAGCTGAGAATGAAATCTAAGATAAATATATAGATTAGCTAACACAAGCAGACAGTTATGAATAGCAGAATTGAACTCCATTTATTCATCTGAACAGAAACGACTGGCGACAGCATATCGAGCACTCTATGATGGATGAGGTTCTTTTACTGATTTTATAGTCACCAAAAAATGAAAATAAAAGGATCTGTAATAACGGATTATGAAAATCTTATATTAAGATTCAATACTCACTGACAGGTAGGCCTTGTGTTCCATCTTTTAAAATGATGAACAAAGTTGATGTATGTTATATTTGGAGTGTATTTCATTAGCATTATGTAAACAAAGACTTGCTACAATGAGAATCCAGAAATCTCTAAATTTTTAAATTGGATTTCTGTCCAACTCAAATTACCATACAGGCTTCACAGCAACATCAGAGGACTAAATTTCCTTCTCTTCTAAGCCGTACGCGGAACATATTGAAAAACATAAGACATGAAATGAGAAAATTTAACCACCAGTCGCTAAAATACTAAAAGGAAATAAGCGTCTAAAAATTCTCTTATGTAAAACAAGTACAGATATGGAGAAATATTACCAATATATTTGACTTCCGTTAATTTAGAGGTAAACCAACTCCAGACGAACGTAAGAATGGATTTCGAGATACTCGTTCACTACGTTGGGAAATGATAAATCTACTTTAAAGTAGATTTATCATTTCCCAACGTAGTGAACGAATATCTCGAAATCAATTTACATTCGTCTAGATAGTTTGCTCTAAATCTGTAGATAGTTTATTTCTAAATTGTTTTACATAAGAGAATTTTTAGACGTTTATATCCTTTTAGTATTTTAGCGACTGGTGGTTAAATTTTCTCATTTCATGTCTATGCAACCTGAATACCCAATAGGCGTTCCTATTATTCACTTACAAAAGGAGCCTCGTGTGCACTGAGTCACCAAACAATCTCCTTGAAATAAGGAAATTAGTAACTACGAGGAAGTTCCATCGATCCCTACTACCTCACTGAGAAAATTAAATACTCTCCTTATGAACTTCTTCAGAGAGCTTCATGCTTTCTAAGCAATATCATTTTAAAAAACGTAAAATTTCAAAACTGCAGAATAATTAATATAAAATTACTTTTATACTAATAATTAAAACAACAATATATATACATATATATATATATATATATATATATATATATATATATATATATATATATATATATATATATATATATATATATATATATATATATAAATGTATATATTTAATATAAATGTAAATTTGTATGTGTTTTTGTGCAAGGAATTTAATAGAGTTATCGCTGAACTCGGTGGCTTTTTGGTTGTTGATCAAATTTTGCCTAGTTTGATAATATTTTCTAATTTTCTACGTTCTTCCAAATGAAGTTGACGGATAAAGAAACGAAGCTCAACTCTTTATTCCATTGGCTGGGAACACAACACTACGCTGTTACGTCACTCTTCGTGATCTCTTCAAAGTGTACTACATGAATTGTTGTTGCTCATGGTTGAACTGGCTTTATGCCAGCAAGGGCTCTTGCTCATAGAACAGCCAGTAAACCACATACATGAACTTTGCGTCCTGTTGTTTTATCACATGATGCGGGCGGAGCTGTAGCGTCCATATACAATGACACTACATTTCAATACAATATAGTAAAATAAAACACTTTTAATCGATTTAAAGTTGTCCACAAAAAACACATTACAATAAAATTAATATAAAATTTCCTAAATGAACTGTAATGAAAACAAAAACCCACGTGCATAGATTGTTATGGCAACAAACAAAACAGAATATGAGTTGGGGGTAAGGATCTAGGGGAAATGAAGAGGGGTAAGGGGAGGGGGATGGGAGAGAAAGACGTGATTCAAAAAGTGTTTTTGCCATTATTAGAGTTATTTACTATTTCGGCGTTAGATAATGTAGGTCGCCTGCAAGATGGGGGCGATCTTTCCTCTTCCAGTTGGCGGTTCAGGGTTAATTTTTGTTATAAAATCCTGACGGATTCTGCTATAATTAGTCGATGGTAACTATGTTCCGTACAGACGATGTTGGTATTCTCTACTAGTTCTTGCGTTGTGGGTTTGCGGATGTGATGGTCGAGACAGTACTGGTGAATGGTTCCATTATTACGTTTTTTAAGGTTTCGGAGGATTGCCACATCCTCTCTGGGCAGATAAAGCAGTAAACGACGTTGGCACTGTCTTCCTGTTCGGGTGTTGTTCTTCATTAAGAGGGAAGTGGTCAAATTAGGTTTGCAATAAATGCGTAATTTAACCCGTTCAAGGGGGGGTTTGGGAGTTATCCCTCTGTTGATCATGCTGGTGATCGCTCTCTTCTCTTCAAATCACGAAAGATTTGAAGTAGGGAAGAAGACGATCACCAGGAAACAGAGAGAGAGAGAGAGAGAGAGAGAGAGAGAGAGAGAGAGAGAGAGAGAGAGTTTTATATAGGCTGAAAAAACCATGGTTTGGATTATTTACACCTTCAGTGTGTTAGAGTAACATTAATAATTACAAAACGTTCCCCTTGCCATTTTTCTGGTTTTGACAGTAATAGCCATTACTTCAAATTATAAAGAAAATGGTTATCGAGATATATGTTCTCTTATTTCAGATGGTAGAAACATGAGATGATATCTGACTTATAATGTTGCGTTTGATATAAAAAAATTTAAATACGATGTCTCACTATATATATATATATATATATATATATATATATATATATATATATATATATATATATATATATATATATATATATATATATATATATATATATATATACATATATTCACTTTATAGTTTGTGCCACTGGGTACAAACAATAGTAGGGCTCCAACATTTTTTTAAGTTGTAAATTGCATATCTTTTCGCATATAACAATAGTAGTCACACTAACATTTTTTTCAGTTGATTATGTAATGATGTAGTCACCATTCGTAATGATGTTACCAAATCTTATGATGTACTTTCTTTATTGTTGTAATGTTATTAGAGTCCCAGGAGGCTTAGGATGTAGTTTTCTTACTTCATTAACACTCTAATAAGACATACAGTGTTTATACAAATTAAGTGAATCAAAGTATGAGCCTTTCTTTCTTCTCAACCCACAACTGGTGAGGCTTACGACCTCACTCCTCTAAGACTCTTCTCTCTCTATCTATCTTCTTCTCCATCTGCTTCTCTTCCTTCCTTCCTTGCTTTTTCAAGGTTCTTCAAAGGAAAATGTCCATCCCACAGTGGGCGGGCAATAGCTTTTGTTCTGCCTTGTAGTCATCCTCTAGTGGTTGGAGATTATCTAACGACGTCCTTTTGGGTGTGATTGACTTAATCCCTCCTTTGTGGGTGGGACTAATGACGTCATCGGAAGTCTTCTGGTTCCGGCGAAAGTTGAAAGGTCAGCTCACAGGTAGGAAGCTTAGGCATTTTTGTTATGATTGCGGTTAGATTACTGGCACCCGTGTTTTGGCTTTATAATCATGACATAGGAAGTGTCGTTACTCCCCTCTCCCTCTCGTTTCTTTATTATTCATTCTCTCTCTCTCTCTCTCTCTCTCTCTCTCTCTATCATTTCTATTACTGGTTCCCTCTCATATCTTTTTCTCTCTTTTATATTTACGCTATTCATAACTAATATTCTCCTAGTTATCATTACATCATTGGGCCACTTAGCAAACATTGTCTTCAATGTTTACTTAAACATAATAAAATGGATACAATAATAATTAAATTGGCAATAAAATGAAACAATGGACATAACAAAAATTGTTTCTCCAATTGTGGAAGAAAAGACAAAAGTTCATTAAAACATTCTCCAAAAAAAACAATCATATTAAAATATCAAACATATCAAATCATAAGTATATTAATTCATAAGTATATTAAATGAACATATGAACAATAAACATATGAAATTATCATCATGTAACAAATAATGTTAACATCAATTGTCAATTATTGTTATTATATTGAGTTCTGTCAATATCACTTGTATTTTTCTGATAATAAGATTTCTCACTACCAGGATGAACAAAATAACAGTTATTACTATTACCATCAGATTTACTAATGATAAAATTTGGGAGACAGTTTCTTTATAGAAGAAATATTCCTCAACATATTTCAAATTTTCAAGCTTCCTTAATTCTAACTGAGACAACTCAAATTCATCTATTTTATATGATTAATTCTTATACGGCACATGTTTGTTGAATTTATATGTTGTGAAAAGATGGGGTTCATAATATAATTGGTTGCTATCACTAACTGACATGATATTGTAAGGATTTAACATTTTTAAACTTTATTTCTGTACTAATGTTGTACCATTTAATTTTAGTTACAACAGTATTTAGTAGAAATACAAAGATTTCTTGATCAATTATAAGTGCTTCAAAAGGTTTATCAAAGTTTGGGGTACATACATCTTTTTCCTGGTTGTGGTTTAATACAATTTCTTGAATACAGGGATAAGCTCTAGTATTCTTTTACAGGTTATCAAAATTACATATATATTCCTGTTCTTTTAACAGAATACGCTCATTAAATTGTTTATCAGTGAAGAATGACAATAGTAGAGCGTGTTCTTCTAATGTGAAATGCCTCATTGTCCCCCTTTTGAATGACTATTTGATTATTAACTATCATAGGAAATGGGTACACAGTAATTAATGTGTTTGTGATCCTAGTATTGAAAGGTAAAACTAAAATAATTTTATCATAAAGTGTTTTGGCACTTATCAAATTGTAGTACATGAATACATCTTCCACAAATGGCTGAAAAAGTTTTACCATGATACAAAACTTAATAATGTCTTTTAATTCTTTAGGAGTGATTAGTGTTGGGCTCAAAATACCTTTAAAAGCATTTAATGTGTTTTTATGTTCCTGTAAAATCACTTCACTTTCTAGAGCAAATGTATTTAAAAACTGTATGTTTTCCAACTTATCCAGTTCTTTTATTACATTTTGATTGACTTGATTTATACAAATTTTCAGTTTTTCTATGTTCTGCATTTTGATTGTGTGAGGTAATCATTTTATTTAACACTGTGCCTCTTGCTGCTGCCCATTTTTCCAGTCTGTCTATTCTTTCTCTTTCATGTTTACTACATACATTATATTTATGATATTTTCAGTCCAACACCAATGTCTATATATATATACACACATATTTAACTCTGTCGGTTTTGTACATTATATATTTTGTTTATAACATTATCTACAGCATTTTCATGTCTTATGTTATCTATTTTTACTACTTTTATATGATCCCAGTGAACTACTTTTTCCTTTAGATCACGTTCATTAATTACTCTATGTTTGTTTAAATTTAACACTTCTACAACTCTATATGGTCCATTGAACTTGGGAGAAACCTTTATATTTGGCCCTTCTTGAACATGATTTTGTACATAAATTTGAGTGCCTACTGTAATGCCTGATTTAATGGTATTTTTGTTATAATATTTGGCATGAGTTTTATGAACCTCTTTTAATTTTGCCCTTGTTTTCATGATTGTCTCGTAAGTACGTCTGGTTTTCCATGCAACATAGTCCTCATAATTATAAATATGTCTGAGTGGTGTTCCATCGTCTAATAATGCGTTAGGCATTCTGTTCTGATAACCATATAGCAAATAATGTGGGGATTCTCCTATTGTCTCACCTACAGTATTATTCAATGTGAACTGTACATCTTCTAGTGCTAAGTCCCAATCTTCTGTCCGTGGGCCCACTAAAGTTTTCAGGATATCTTTTATTTTACGATTAGTCCGTTCTACTCCTCCATTAGAACTTGGTTTATAAGCGGTTATTTCACACTTATTTATTTCATAAAATTAACATATTTTCTTGAAAAGGTCACTAGTAAATTCGGCAGCATTATCAGAAAGAAGAACTTGTAGACATGAATGCCTTTTGATAATTCTAGATTTAAGAGCTTTTGCTACTGTAGCTGCATCTCTGTTTCTTACTGGTACGATTTCTACATATCTAGTTAGATAGTCTAAGAAGACTAATATTTGTTTATTTCCTCTAATAGTCCTTGGAAATGGACCTAAAAAGTCCATAGTTACTACTTGAAATGGATTTAATTCTGATGGATATTTTTCAAGTGGAGCTGTAAGATTTACGTTACCTTTATGTTGATTACAAACTATACAGTTTTGTACAAAGTTTTTTGACATCACTACAATTTGGCCAAAAATAGTTTCTGGTTATGATTGTGATAGTCTTTTTAATTCCTGGGTGTCCTGCTAACTTATATGAATGTATTAGTTCTAAATCTTCTCTGATTAGTGTTTTTGGGATGTATAGTCGAGAACAACCATTCTTCTGTTGGCCTTTTATACAACAATCCATTTATTAATTGAAAATCAGGTTTTAAGGATTCATCTAGTATTAACTGTCCAAATATTTGTCTGATTTCTGCATCTTTTCCTTGTATTTTTACTCTTTCTAAATCTAAATCTACTACTTGACAACTATAACAAAAGGTATTAGAGGTAATGCATTCTACTGTTTCTTCCTGATATCTGGATAATGCATCTGCCAAGGTGTTAAATTTTCCTGGAATATATCTGAATTCCGGGGCAAATTCTAATATACTAATGAACCATCTATTGAACTTCATGTTGTTGGTAAAGGCTCTCTTTTTAAATAAGTCACAAATGGGTTTGTGATCAGTAAGCACATTAACCTTATGACCTAAAAGTATGTCTAAATTTCTTTAAACCCCAATATAAAGCTAAACACTCTTTCTGTAGTACTATAGTTCCTTTCTCCGGGGTTTAAAACTCTACTAGCATAATATACTGCCCTCATTCTAGTTTTGGCCTTTTGTAACAATATAGCTCCTAGCCCTGTACTTGAGGCATCACAAGCTAAGTAAAAGTCTTTGGAAAAATCTGGGTAGACTAAAACAGGATTCCTGGTCAATTTGCTCTTTAGTGTTTGAAAGACTGTTTCTTGTTCATCCTTCCATTCATAATTAACATCCTTCTTGGTTAGTTCTGTCAAAGGTTTGGCTATAGTAGCAAAACCTTTTATAAAAGGTCTATAATAACCTACCATACCTAGGAACCTTCTTAATGCTTTCAAATTGGTGGGAGCTGGGTAATCAATTATTGCCTTTATTTTACCTGCCTGCATGAGCAGTCCATCTTCACTACTTACATGACCCAAGTATTCTAAGGATTTCATCAGGAATTGACATTTCTTCAATTTTGTTTTTAGTCCTGCAATTCTTAATCTCTCTAGGACCATTTCTGATGTTCTAAGGTGACTTTCTAAGTCTTTGCTAAAAATGATTACATTGTCCAAGTATACTGCAACATTTTCTATTTCTAAACTTTGCAACATTAATCTGACAAATGTTAATGGGCTGATGTGAGCCCAAATGGCATTACTTCAAACTGTAAATGTTCTTTATGGGTGTTGAAGGCTGTGAATTGTTTCGATTCTTCATCTAGAGGTACTTGCCAATATCCACTAAGCAAATCTAAGGATGGAAATATTTTGGCCCCTCCTAATTGAGCTAACATATCTTGAATTACCAGCATCGGCATTCTATCTGGAACTGTGTTGGAATTTAACTCCCTGTAATCTATCACAAGTCTCCAACTACCATCCTTCTTTGAAATAAGTAACAATTTGGGAATTATATGGAGATTTAGAAGGAATTACTACTCCATCTCTTTTCATTTCCTCTATCAAATTGTCAACTATAGGTCTCTGGCTTATTGGTAATCTGTAATTCGGAATAAAAAAAATGGCTTGGCTCCATCATCTAACAAAATTCTATGTTGTAACTTGTAGAACATCTGTTCTCCCTAGTTTATCTCCTTCTATGGCTATTACATTTCCATATTTCTCTAACACCTGAATTAACTTGTGTCTTATTTCTGGAAAATCTGTTTTATTTACTTCTTGATTTATTTGAGAGTTTTGGCCCTTTATAGAGAAAAATGGTTTTTCTTCCACTGTTAGTAAAGGAATGTTAATAGGAATCCCTAAGCAAAAGACAATGCCTGCGTATAGTGTTAGTCTGTTATCTGATTAGTTTTGGACATAAACTTCGCAGTTATCACCACTCATTTGGACTAGTGAATTATCCATTCTGACAAAATCTGGCAATTCTTC
This sequence comes from Macrobrachium rosenbergii, assembly GCF_040412425.1. Lineage (NCBI taxonomy): Eukaryota > Metazoa > Arthropoda > Malacostraca > Decapoda > Palaemonidae > Macrobrachium > Macrobrachium rosenbergii. Next base: position 70,182,250 of record NC_089781.1, on the reverse strand, counting down.
ATTCAATAATAGAATATCCTTATCCTTTACATCCTCTTTTGATCTCAAATATATTTTTGTTAAACATTTTGGATACAAAGTTACTGCTCTGTTGAGTATAAATGGTACTTTATCATCATCAGCTGTGCTAACACAACATATTTCTTCTTCTTCTATGTCTGAAAAATAGCAAAGTTCTGTATCTCCAGTGGTTTCTTCTATTACTTCTACTATACTACTTATATCTGATTTATTTATTTTATCTAAGAGCAATAGTTCATTTAGTATTTTCCCTTCACTTTCACAACTCATAAGTTCCTCATTGGACAGTTAGGTACCGTTCTCAGTTAGCACTCTGCTGCCCCGCATTCAATTCTCCGACTGGCCAATGAAGAATTAGAGGAATTTATTTCTGGTGATAGAAATTCATTTCTCGCTATAGAAGGCCGGATTCCACAATAAGCTGTAGGTCCCGTTACTAGGTAACCAATTGGTTCTTAGCCATATAAAATAAATCTAATCCTTCTGACCAGCCCTAGGAGAGCTTTAATCAGCTCAGTGGTCTGGTTAAACTAAGGTATACTTAACTTTTCACAACTCATTACTACATTAATATAGTTATTGGTATAGGCGCCTTGATTTTCGTTAGATTCAGTGTTTTGGTCATCACAATTATTTATATCTGAGTAATTATTTATATCTGAGTAATTATTTATATCTGAGTAATTATTTATATCCGAGTATATTTCATCTGTATGTGCACATCCCAACAATGCTGTATTCTGTAATTGTGGGAATTCCTCTTTTTTATCTGTTTCTATTTTATCTTGCTTGTTCTGGTTACTTATCTGCTTTTTCTGTATGTCTGTCTTGCTTGTCAAAACTGTCTCAGACAAATTGATCAGATTTGGGTGAAACTTTTCTTTGTCAAGTGTAAAACATACGCTCTTCTGATTATCCTGTTTCAGGCTAATCTTTCCTTCACTACTATCTAATATTATTCCACATCTCCTCATTAAATTAAATGAGAACAATACTTGTGCAGGGAAAAATCTTGTCTTCTAAAACTAAAAAACTTTCAATAAAATTATGTGACAAAATATTTATTTCCAAGTTCACGTTCCCCAGACTTCTAATGTTTCTCTGCTATTCCTTTTATTACTCTACTTTGACCTTGAATCTGAGTTTCTGCAATGCCTAAATATCTGGTTAAAGTTATTTTATCAATTATATTTACAGTACTACCTGAATCAATGAATACAGTACATGGCCTTCCATTTATTGGAATCTTTACAATAGGCAGATCCTTTCTGTTTATTTCTTCTTCTTTAATGGAAAATACTACTTCTTCGCTTTGTAAATAGGAAAATGAAGATGAACCTTCATTTCCCATTGTAAACGGTTTCTCCTTTTTCTCTTTCATCGCCTGGAAGGGATTTACTTTCTTTTCTCTGTAAAGAGGTTAATTGTCACTGACTGGATAATTTATTTATATTTGGGCGACTGTTACTTATCTCTATCTATTGGCTTCCTTATTATTGAACCAACAGTTTTTAGTTAAATGCCTGATCTTTTTGCAAACTGCACAGATTCTAGGCCTTCTGCATTCATTAGTGGAATGATTGGTATACCCGCAGTTTTCACGTTATTTTTGGTCTAGCTCCTTGAGCCGAATTATTCTCTGGTTTTGTATTATTTGTGTTTGAATACTGACCATTATGATATCTTATGGGTGGATCGAGGAATGGTCCATTCCTCGATTGATTCTGTCTTCCTTTCTGGTTTGGATTCCATTTTTTCCAAGTATGTTGTGCATATTTGCTTTGAAAGGAAGTTTGTCTATTCCCTACTTGTCTGGAATTATCATTATACTTATTTCTTTTATATGAATCACTGGGATTTCTGCCTTTCCTTTCAATTTGTGTTTCTGTTACCCCTACAAATTCCTTAGAAAAATCAATCTCATTCTTCCAGATTTCTTGCCTCATTGATATTAAAGCTGTAAGGCTATCACTTTTAGGATTAATTTTGACTTTCTTGAAAGCTTTCTTTTCTTTCTCTCCGAGTGCGTTATACATCGTTCCAAATGACAAGTAATTCAAAACATATCTTAAACTAACTAAATCTTCTTCTTCATCACCAAAATCATTATTTCCTATGGTGATGTTTGTTTTCTTTAAGTCTTCTATTACTTTGTGTATCGATCTTCAACATCTGTGTGAAGATTTGCCATGGATTCTCCATCATAATGCTGGGTAAGGAATTTATTGATGTTATATAATGCATCATTTTGACTTACTGGTTCCCAGATAGATAAACAAATGCGTTTAAATTCATTGTATGTGGTTATTTCCTGAATCTAACTGAATTTAAAGTTCTATGCGCATCACCGCTTTCTGAACTAACAAGAAGCAAGGCTTCCTTAATTTTAGTTCTTTCATTTGTTATTCTCCCTGTAGATATGCGACTGTTTGCATCAGCTAGCCACTGGTTCACAGAATATGATTCTAGCCTGTTTTTGTCAGGATTTGAACGTTCAACTTTTCCACAGAATCATGTGGCTTGTGTAATGATCGCTGTTTGCGTCATTGTTCTATATTGAAATGTGTTAGTATTATTAGTATTACTATTATTATTGCTATTTGTGTTATCAGTGTTAGTACTTTCTTGAGTTAATGACATTCGTGAACTTGGCACTGGAATTTGACTATGTCTAGCTGTTGTTGGTCTTAAATTGTAATGTCTATTTCTAATAGTATTCAACAGTTCATTAAACAAATCCTACATATTACCAGTTTGCTAAAAATCATAAAAAAATTTATACACAAATACACACCAGTATTCAAAAAAACATTTCATCAAAAGAATGTTATGTTATTAAAAATTCCTATCTATCTAACATAAAAAAAAATCACAAGTTAAAAAGATTTTTTAGAGAGATTCACAAAAATTTTATACCTTCTAAGAGAGACAATAATTTTTTTTATACACTCATAGAGAGAGAGAGAGAGAGAGAGAGAGAGAGAGAGAGAGAGAGAGAGAGAGAGAAATAATTAAAATAACTTCTCAATCATGACTTACTTATTACTGTTGTGGTTAGGTTTTAACTGTTGTATTGTTACCATTGCTTCTCTTGAATTGTTTTTCACTTTTCCTTTTCACAGCCAACACTGTAGTTTGTTGTAGACACTCAGGGTACGACTTCTGGTTTTTAAATCTTGACTAAAACTGCCCTTTTCTTGTTTTGTTGCCCATCAGGGATTCGTCGTCTTCTTAGATTTCACCAGTAATGTTGATTTTTAATGGGAGTGTTTGTCGTACACGTGAAATGCGCTCATCCATTTTAACAGATCATGTACAGAAATCTGTTTTGGGTGTTGTCGATAGCTACCAACAAACAGGCGATGTTGTTTTGCCATCTCACGTTGACTGGTATGCTTGCGTTGTTCTCGTAGCTCAATCTTCGGGGAATAATATTTCTTAGTTATGGGTTTTCTAAGCGGTAATGTTTATAATTCTTCCTTCACTTTGTTCTGTTTTTGGCTGTTGACGTTTGTAGCGGGAATGTTTTGTCTTCTTATTAAATTTCTTGAGGTCTGCTTGTTGATTTGTCCTTCACACTGCACTTTTTACATCCTCTTTGGATTCCATACAGTTGTCACCATTTGTAATGATGTTACCAAACCTTATGATGTTCTTTCTTTATTATTGTAATGTTATTAGAGTCCCAGGAGGTTTAGGAAGGCAGTGTGGTTTTCTTACTTCATTAACACTCTAATAAAATATACAGTATTTATACAAATTAAGTGAATCAAAGTATGAGCCTTTCTTTCTTCTCAACCCACAACTGGTGAGGTTCACGACCTCCCTCCTCTAAGGCTCTTCTCTCTCTATCTATCTTCTTCTCTTCCTTCCTTCCTTGCTTTTTCAAGGTTCTTCAAAGGAAAATGCCCATCCCACAGTAGGCGGGCAATAGCTTCTGTTCCGCCTTGTAGTCGTCCTCTAGTGGTTGGAGATTATCTAACGAGGTCCTTTTGGGTGTGATTAATTGACTTAATCCCTCCTTCATGGGTGAGACTAATGATGCCACCAGAAGTCTTCTGATTCCGTCAAAAGTTGAAAGGTCAGCTCACAGGTAGGACGGTTAGGCATTTTTGTTATGATTGCGGTTAGATTACTGGTGCCCGTGTTTTGGCTTTATAATCATGACACAGGAAGTGTCGTTACTCCCTCTCTCTCTCTCTCTCTCTCTCTCTCTCTCTCTCTCTCTCTCTCTCTCTCTCTCTCTCTCTCTCTCGCGTTTCTTTATTATTCATTCTCTCTCTCTCTCTTCTTCTCTGTCTATCATTTCTATTACTGGTTCTCTCTCATTTCTTTTTCTCTCTTTTTATATTTACGGTATTCCTAACTAATATTCTCCTAGTTATCTTTACAATATTGCATATCTTTTCGCCTATAACAGTCTAGACAATTTCCAGATAAACAATTATAACGTTCAATTTTCCATCTCAGTTTTTAACAGATTCTAATATGACACCATGATGCGAGGGTTTGTAGGTATATTACCTTATTAAATCATTATGTCACAAATTGAACAGTCCTTCGTTATTACCACTAATTCCCTGTCTTCTGTAGTTCTCCGGTTTTTATTTAGTCGTATTATGACGTCAAAATGTCATCAAATATAAACTGCGGAGTCCCAGAAGCTGGCCAGAGCTCATAAAGTATGTAGATTCTTCACTAAAAGGCCGCACAGAGTTTTGCAGGAATCATTTATTCAAAATTCGCGTTATTATGCCTGCTGCGAAAGGAAATGTGTAGTAGAATTCATTTCTACGTCTTGCGGAAAGATGATATTGATAACTGAAACTTCTTGCTACTATTTATAAATAAATGAATATACGTCCACACCTTCATTGTAATGATAACTCAAGATCAATTTTTCACTGATTTTGGCACCGCAGTAGAGTAATATATTCATTGTACTGGTCAGTTCAGTATCAAAAATCATCTTTCTTTTTTTGGGTGGGGGCGGGTGTTCTTCACATACAGGCAAGAAGAGTGATCTTATTCGTCAAAACCATCTACTTAGTGTTGTAGGTTGTGAATCAACCTTTTGGTGAATAGATTCCACAATGATACACTGAGAATAGTGGACAATGTTCGGTTAGGGTCGAAAAGGCACCTTTCGATAGTTTTAAGTTGTAAACAGATTCCCATTTTTATTTTATAAAAGCACATTAATCTGTGATCACTTTTTCTTCAAAAATTTGATCTGATTTTCCCCTAATTTTAATAACTGAAAAATCTGAATTTCTGTCTAAATTCATTTTGCAATATAGAACATGATCATTTTTACATTTGAAATACAAATTTTACGTCGAAACAGATATGGACGATTGTTTATTTAATATATTAGTAACTTAGTTATGGGAACTTTCATTCCATTTTTTATTGCTTTTCTGATAATCTATTGTTTACAAATTCTACGAAAATATTAATTTCTCTTAAACTGATTTATTATATGCAGAAAAGCAACCAATCATCATAAAGATTAAAAATATTAATCGAGATTTCAAAGGATGAAGGTTTACACGAGATACAAAGACATACTTGGCGGGGGAGGGGGAGGGGGATGTCCAGCCCCTAAATACTTCTAATCCTTTAACATAGTCACAACCTAGTATTTATGGGATGCCCAATAAGGTCGACATTTTTGCATAAAAATTTCAACATAATTTTATTTCCGTACACTTAATAAGAATGAGTCTTTACTTTATCAAAACGCGTTTTCTTTCCAGGAAATGTATGTCAAACCTTATTTTACTAAAATTCTGATTGTAGCCATAAGAATCTTTGAAGATAATTTTTCTTATGTATTCAATGCCGAAAAAGCTTGAATTGTCTAGGAAAATATAGGCATTACTAGATAATCATCGTAAAAATGCAGAGGGCGTGTAATAATAATCGTAAAAGGTAGAGATTATTGTAGTTTCTAAATAATCTGGTTATTTTTCTGGACGGTGTCTTTTTTCGTAAATATATTTTAACAGTTTCACATTTTTTTACAGTTTCACTCTTCCCTCATTAGTTACTGTATTTACTCTGAATTATTATCAGGTGAAAATGTGTGGTGTATTTGTCGTATATGAGCTGGCTGATATATCGCCTGCTACTGGCGATATAGCAGCAGCATCAGAGTCTGTTTGCTTCTTCACCGGACAGATGATGTCAAAGCATATCGGCCGATGATAAGTGTTTCATATAAATTTTACGTTTATGAAGAAGCATCACCGAAATCTCATGAGTCATTTCTATACGCATTTATACCTGGCAAATATTTGCTTAGCCATTAATAATTTCTTGACTTTCTGTCAAAAATAGTCTGACAATTTTTTTCATTTTCTTATACTGCTTCTCTATCTCTGTCCATGGGTTCAATGGGGGTCTTAAATGGTTCACGGACATGGAGCCGTTGATTTACTAACCTATGTGTTCAGGGAATTTACTACAAGAGACTGATAAGCATTTACAACATTGGATTTTTTAACCTATTTACTTATTTCAATGATACTTTTTTGGACTTAGACGAAGACTTAAGAAAAAAACCATTATAATTTAAAGTTAGTCGTTCACGTATGCGCATCTGATTATGTTTCACGGTCATCATTATCGCATCAAAATGTATTGTTTCATGACAATCTTGTCAGAATATAGATTACTGTTCAGAGTAAAAAACTGAAGTCTGAATAATGCGTAATTTGAAATAAAGTGTGATTCACTGATTCAGGTTAATCCATTTGAGCTGAATTCCGATGGGTAGGCAAGCATGGGAATTCTTTCTCCCCTCCCTCTCTCTCTCTCTCTCTCTCTCTCTCTCTCTCTCTCTCTCTCTCTCTCTCTCTCTCTCTCTCTCTCTCTCTCTAAAGCCTAGAATTGCAAATAGCATTTAAGTATGGGAACTGGCAGTTGCAAGTAGTGAGTTTTTTATATGGAAGATTTTTAGTTATTATTTGGTAGGTTTAGTACGTCGAAGCTGCAAGAACATATCAGAGCAAAATCACTTAGAAAAAATGAGAGAGAGAGAGAGAGAGAATTATAAACCCTAAAATCACTTCAACTAATGTCTGGATGCAAATATTTTATAAGTACTTGCCTATATGTCTTTGGGGACAGATCCTCAAAATACAAGAAACGAGATAATTCGCTCTTTGAATATGAAAGAAATCATCCATTAATGGAGACATCTCTCACGAACAATTCTTTTACAATCATTGGAGTTTGCAGATTTTTCATTATATTGATGTGAATAAAGAATTTATTTTCTTTTGTGTTTGTGACTCCATTTATAACTGTATCTCTCATACATTAGAGTTAAGAGGTTAATTTACCTTGTATTATTGCATTTTCAAATACGGAATCTTTGCTCATCTTTTGTTACCTGATACCAGTGAAACATCCACACCTTATGTATGACTAGGATGACTATAAAAGGATATTCTGTCTGAATGTTAATTAACGGAACTAATCTCAAATATATTTCAGTAACAAGATCGGTAATCTTTAATCATATCTGAGCTATTTTAATTCGCGTGACTTTTCCTAAAATATTTACACTATGCTGGTTACATTAGTGTCTTTTAGAACCTTATTTGTTTTCCCTTCACATGAAGTAATCAACCACAGGTATAAACGCAATTAATCTTAAATTTTATTTCTATATTCATCTAGGGTGTACCCTACTTCCTAGATCATTATTCACCCTGTATGATTTATATTAACATCTTTAGTTCGTGCTTTCTTAAAGCCGAGGTCAGCACCACATGCCAATATAACCTGACCCAGCTATCAGCTTCATCACTTCTTAAATATTTAATACGTTGCAAGCGGTTCCGACTCAGGGGAGACTGAATCAACTTATCATTAAAAGGGCCAACCACTCAGGGAGTTTGTCAGACTTTAAAGAACCCTTTGATGCACGTCTGAGCTTCATTCATCGTTTTCGGAGGAAAGCTTTTTCCTTTTTTAATATCTTTTTTGTATCTTAAATGATTCCCTTTTCTCCTCTTCGTTAAGGACACATAATGCTCATCCACTAAATGAATATTCAGAAGTTCTTACATAATATTAAGGAAAATGTATTTTATGCTCGGTTTTTTATATCAAGAAAAATTAATTAAGCTGTTGTCAAATAAGTTTAATGATATCCAAGAATAAGTTTCGTTTCGATGCTTGTGAATCTGTCATAAATCCGTCCTAATGGAGTAACTAAAATACTAAAATTTCGTTCATCATGCTGTTATATAATGTTATTTTATGACTGGCCCGACGAAATAGCTCCAATGCTTCAGCGTCGTCCGTGACAGGGATTATTCTTAAGACTGTCATTCCTTTTATATATCTATTAAGCAGTGATTGCGAAATTATATTTCAAGCTATATCGGGGGTCAATGAAGCAACTCATATGTTAAGTAGTATTGCTATTTGCTGGTGTACGTTTTTAGCATTTTGAGATGAAAGTTAATAAACACAGGACATGGCAGACAGTAAATTGCAATGAGTTTTGATAGCAGAGGTCAAATAATAATTGATATGCCTACTAAAACAGAATGTAAATGAGTGCTAATAAACTGTTAATATTTACATGAACGCACAGCAGTACTCATTATTCAACGATATATTTCACGATGGAATTGAGTAGAATTAAGTTTCTCGCGTCTTTTATTAGATATAAAGTTTAATTATTTCAAAATCATGCGCTTAGGTAGAGATATCAATGAAAAAATTGAGCAAAATGATTTATTGCAATTTTATCTCAGGAAGTAACATAACTATTACGTTCAAAGGGCAGACAGTTCACGCAAGTTGACTTTGACTTAACCAAAAGAATATTAAACAAACAAATAAAGAAGCTGATTAACTGATTAAGCAAAGGTAAAACTAAGTTAACTTATTAAGCAAAATAACAATTGAAGTCAAATTAATAAATGCACTGAAAGCTTTACTTATAAAAATGGGACTGAATTCCATAATACACATATGTTCATGAAGTGACTTATTTCATAATATCAAAAGTAATTTAAGAAAAATGTTAAAGTCTTAGCTCATAAGCTGTTATCTATCGTCACCACTGTGATAGTGGAAATCATTTAAAGAATTCGGCAAGCATTGTCTGCTCACTGTGGCAGTAAATCAAAATTGAATTATTATTCCAATTTAAAACAAGCATAACAGAATTGAAACTATTTACTCATAGGAGGTTAACTTCAACGATTCTCTCATCCGATAAAATTTATATATATATGTATATATATATATATATATATATATATATATATATATACTAGCTGACCAACCCGGCACTGCATGGAAAAAATCTGAATAACAACCAACGGGTAGGCCATTAAAACTCTGAATAACAGTCTATGGGCATTGGGAGGGAAGAGGGTTGGGGAGAGGGGGAGGGGAGGGGAAATGTAGAAGCGGAAGAGGAAGGTGAAAGGGAGGGAGGGAGATGCGAGGGTGAATGGGAGGGGAGGGAGGGAGGAGGACGGATTGGGGTAGGGGAGGGAAGGGGAGGGGAAAAAGAGAAGTGGGAGGGGGAGGGGAAGTGGGAAGTGGGAGGCGTAGGGTAGGGTGAGGGGAAGATAAAACCTAGACGGTAGGTTGCCAGCTTGACAAACAGCTTCAGAATATCCATAAGTTATTAAGATACAGTGTCCGCTGGCTGTATAAATATATCACGATGGCAATTTTAGACACCGTAAAAAGAGCTGCAACTGTTTTCAGTTTCCTGTGCGTGTTAACTAGTGCGTTTAAATTTCCTGTTGCGTTTCTGAGGGGAAAGTGTAGGCCGAAGTCTGAACGGTCTAATATAGATATTGTCAATAAATGGTGATATTTTTAGTGTATTAAGAACTTAGATATGATGATGGTAATACCTCAAGGAATTTAGGAATTTGTACTTTGTTGGCAAGGTATAATTAAGATACATTTGGCTTAAGATGAACACTGAAAAAATGCAGTAATTTCATCGCGACTAGTCTTTTAATGAGGGAGTAGTTTTGTCACAAAATCATTTATTCTGCTAATATAGAAATTGTCGATATAAAGGGCAAAGGAAGTTACATTCCCCTATTAGAAAAGAATAAACGACATCACTGAACAAAGACAATAAATCAAAGATCTTATACTTCTACGATTCTTGCTCTGGTGTGTCTGTGTATTTGTGTGGGGGGTGCGGGTGAAGGTCTGTCTCCCTTTCAACAGTAGACAGACCTTTTATCAATTACGTGAAATTCACTGCACAACAAATCGAAGGAGATTCATTCTAGATATGATTATGATAATACCTCCAGGTACTTAAGAATTTTTATATTACTGGCAGTGTTTAATTAAGATATGTTTGGTTTAAGATGAATACTGAAAAATAGATGCTAATTTTTTCTCGAGTAATTTTTTAATGAGGGGTAGACCTTTCACAGAATCGACAGGTGTACTAATAAGCATGCGCGGATGGTGATGAATTAGTTCTTGATTTTCAAAGTTATGCCCGTAATTACCAATTTTTTTCGTGGATTAAGTACTTAGGATATGGTGATGGTAATACCACAAGGTACTTAAGAATTTGTATTTTATTGGCAGGGTATGATTAAGATATTTTTCGCTTTAGATGAACACAATAAAATGTGGTAATTTCGACGATAGTAGATTTTTAATGAGGAGGTAAGCCTGTCACAGAAACTTTTAGTCTGTAACTACTTTTTTCCGTGGCGAGAATTGTAAGATTTGACTGGTGTGGTGGTAGAAGTATTATTTTGAATTACATTGCTTTATGATTGAATGAAAGTAAATCTAACAGTCAAACACATCTGTCTAATTTTTTGGATGTACTAAACTGATTACAGGGTTTGCAGTGGGAAGAGTTTAATGAAATCATACATCTGACACCACCTGGAAAAAAAGGTGGAGCGTCAGGTGAAAAATGAGAATTAACCCCAAAAACTGAAGAAAAAGGTGACGTAAAAACGAAAACTTCATTTGTTTTGTCTGTGTTTGCATGTCTGTCACGGGGTAGGGGTTTGATTATGAGTTATAAACCTTTCAGGAGTGACATAGAGGCCGTGTGCAAAATTTTGTCTGGGTCTGTCTCCCTTTCAAATAGACAGACCTTTTATCAATACGTGAAATTCACTGCACAAAAATAAAAATTCATTCTAGATATTTATATAATACCTAGGTATAAGAATTTTTATATTACTGGCAGTGTTTAATTAAGATATGTTTATTTAAGATGAATATGAAAATAGATGCTAATTTTTATATTTTTTAATGAAATATACCTTTCACAGAATAAATAATAAGCATGCGCGGATGGTGAAGAATTAGTTCTTGATTTTTTTCAAGTTATAAATTACCAATTTTTCATCAGGCTTAAAAACTTAGGATATGATGATGAATCAACAAAACTTACAATTTGTATCTTATTGGCATATGATTAAATATTTTTCAAAAATTAGATGAACACAATAAAATGAACAAGTAAATTCAACAACTCGTCTGATTTTCAACTAAGCCTATCAAAGAAATTTTGGTCTGTAACTAATTAGGTTCCGTTAAATATTTTGACTTTGTGGTGGTAGTATTGTTTGCATTTTGCACTATGATTTTGATTTTCAAACACATCCGTCTTTTTTGGATGTTTGTGGGTTTTTAAGTTTTTCGTTAATTTAAATCATACATCTGACACCACCTGGAAAAAAGTTTGTATTTACTTGTTAACCCAAAAACTGATATTTGACGTTAGTATTTTTGTCTGAAGATTTATTATGACAATTCATTTTATGGTAATTTTATTGATTCTCATCCTTGTCAAAATTTTTCAGTCTGATGATGAGGTTTTTCCATACCTCCAAAGCTTGTAAAAAGAATTTTATTCCTGGTCTTGGCAATATTATTTATCATTAAGCTAAGATTTCATATATATACATTATATATATATATATATATATATATATATATATATATATATATATATATATATATATATATATATATATATATATATATATATATATATATATATAAAGAGAGAGAGAGAGAGAGAGAGAGAGAGAGAGAGAGAGAGAGAGAGAGAGAGAGATTATGTCAGGAGAACGAAGACAGAATGCACAAGGATGTTAGGCAACAATGAATTTAATCTCTCATGCTTCTTGGTGTGGGCAATGTATTCCATTCCACTGGGGAGTGCCACGTTTTTGCAAATGCTCGTACTGCTATTCTGTCTTCGTCTTACTTAGTATGAAGGGGAACAGAGGAAACAAAATATACCAATGATGAAAATAATAATGATGGGAAGAATAAGACCAAGAAGCACATTTACCTTTCCCGCTGAAATATGTTAATAAGGTCAACATATCTTATGGGAACCAAATTCTACCAAAAAAAAAATTTTTTTTTCTTTTTGTAGATGCCATTAACATGTAATCTGAGAAGCTGTTGTAAACGTGAAGGTGACCCTCACATACACCAATATTTTTATTCCATACATTTTCTGGATAATTATAGTGCAGTATCCTTTTTTATTTTATATATATATGTATATATATATATATATATATATATATATATATATATATATATATATATATATATATATATATAGTTCCTCATTGTCGGGTTGGTATCTTTCTCGGTTAGGACCCTGCTGGGCCCACGTTCGATTCTCCGACTGGCCAATGAAGAATTAGAGAAAGTTATTTCTGGTGATAGAAATTCATTTCTCGTAATAATGTGGTTCGGATTCCACAATCAGCTCTAGGTCCCGTTGCTAGGTAACCAATTGGTTCTTAGCCACGTAATATAATCTAATCCTTCAGGCCAGCCCTAGGAGAGCTGTTAATCAGCTCATAAAATAAGGTCTTAACTTTATAAACTATATATATATATATAACATTATATATATATATATATATATATATATATATATATATATATATATATATATATATATATATATATATATATATATATATATATATATGAAAAAATTAACTCAAACTAAAAATAGAGATATGAGAACATTACACTGTCAGGATGCTTAATTAGGATACATCTTTAAATTGAAAATACCTTTGAATTTCACTCCTAAATATTTTGAAACTAGCTGAGCTCGGTGATATGAAAGAATTTGCTTCGAATTGCAGCAATTTACTTTGAATGTTGCGCATAATTGGGCCGGTTCATCCATTTTCCACTAATTAGGTACTTTTCTCGACAAATGAAAAAAAAAAAGTCCTTTCTACCGCGTTGTTCAGCGATATATACCGCCACAAGGCACTGGATGAATGTATTCGATATTCTCTCTCTCTCTCTCTCTCTCTCTCTCTCTCTCTCTCTCTCTCTCTCTCTCTCTCTCTCTCTCTCCATTCTTCCACTCAGCAAGGGTAAGATACTGTACGTGTTTATTTACTTGAAAATTCAGAATGCCTCTTAGTAGTGTTGGGAACTTCGCTGTTAGTTGTATGCTGTGTGCAAAGGAAGTTTAAAAAAAATAAAACGTAAGTTAATAGAGCTAACTAATCAATATCATAAGCAATCATTCTACCAAAAAACCGAGACGACGTGAAAAAATAATTGAAGTCTATGACTGAGTGTTTGAAAGTCTATTTCTCCTGTGGCATAAAAACAAGTAAAAAATAGGCCAAAGTTTCTTCGTCACAATCTAGTTTTCTGTACGGCGTATAGTGCTATATGAAACTCTCAGCCACGGCACATGAAACTCTCAGCCGCAGCCCATGAAACTTTCAGCCACGCCAGGTGGTGGCATGTGCTGTTGGCACCAATAGCGGTGCCGGACTCACGATCACGGCTAACTTTAAACTCAAATAAAACAAAAACTACTGAGGCTAGACCACTGCAATTTAGTATGTTTGATGATTGAAAAGTAGATGATCAACCTACCAACTTGCAGCCCTCTAGCCTCAGTAGTTTCTAAGATCTAAGGGCGGACATAAAAAGTGCGGACGGACAGACAAATAGCCATCTCAATAGTTTTCTTTTACAGACTAAACTAAAGAAAAAGCTCGTTCATTACCATTTATAAAAACCTTCCATTTTGATTTCAACAATTGGACAAATTTTGCAAGCATCACAAAAACTTTTTGACATTTTGATAAATAGGAATCATCTTTTCAGTTAAAGTTATCATTTCTCATTAACATTTCCAATAACAGCAATCGAAATTAGGCAATACTAATGCGGTGTCCAGTGCGGTCAAACGGAACAGAACAATAGATGTATTTTAATAGTCACAATGACCTCTTAGCACATCTATTGTCTCAGTTGTCTTTACCTTCTATTCATTAAAAACATGAAATTTTATTTGAAATTTCATACGTTTTCATTCAGGTTTACATGGCACAAAAAAAGAATAAGACATTATTGCATCCCAGACATACATATATGTCTTCAGTCTTCTATACAAGATTACTTCGAGGGGTCCATTTTTTATTTTCAATCTCCTTACGGCCATCTTCTATGACCTCTTCTTCACAACGCAAACCCTGGACCCTAAGCCTCTCATTTTTCCTGGTGTGAAGCTTTGAGCTCAACAATCACATAAGATGAGAAGCAGATGTGGAGTGACATTCTGCTTGACGCGCAGTCTGGTATCACTATTCTATCACATTAAGCCGCCTAACTTTACTGCCGGATCCAGAGTCGAACAGTTTAATCACGATTCAAATAGTTTCAAATCCCCTTTAATGCTTAATTTGGTCCCCCGAAATGAAACGAGTCGGGTTAACTTCCACCGAATTCCGCAATATATTACTGAAATACATTTCGAATTACGATATTTCTTAATCCTTTTTCCAATGGCATTTGAATGAATGGAGACTACATGGAAAAAAAATGCTTCAAAAAGTGTAAAGAAAGAGTCAGATAGCACTTTCATTGTATGATATTTATATTATGTAATAAAAGCATAGCCACAAGCAGAACGCATACATTGTATTCATATCAAGAGAAAATGATACTGAATAACAAATACATGCCGAACTTTGTATTTTAACCGATGCTTTGCAATGACATATCGGTGAATGGAAACCTAAGGCAGTTATAAAGGATTGCATATTTTTGTGCAATGACTGATGCAGTGTACATAGAAAGTAAATTTTATTCTTGTAAATCTAAGATAGGTTTTTCTACATATCCATGTTAAAAGAGGCGTTAAACATTAGCATTTGTTTTACTGCGTTCTTTATCAGCATACTCTGACCATGAAGTGGAGAGAACAGTAATTTTAAAGGGTTGTTTTGCTGGCCGAGTTGCTCATTTTTCTACTGGCTGACGTGGCCAATTACTGAAGCCTGGCGTTCCCATCCTTCAGTATCAACAGTAATGGAAAAGTTATAAACAGAATAACGGAAAACTGGTTTATTTCTTTATAGAAATTTTTTTACATTTCCTGTATGATTCCAAATAAGCGGAAAAAAAAGAATAATGTCCGTCATACTGGCAATTACCAATTACCATGACCAAAAGATACAACGGTAAATTTCTCCAATAAAGATATTTTCGTTGGTACAGCGCTCACAAAATAATGTATATTTGAAGGACATCGTTAAATCGTATGTTGGAAAATTCAGTAATCCTCTTATACTCTTCATAAACTTCAGGTCCCAGTCACGTTACCACCTCACCAGATGAGTAACGTGACGTCGTTCTGATACTCCGAAAACGAGTTCGAATCTTGCTACGGAGTCAGAATGTTTTCACATCCTTCCCTTTGGATCTCATGCTTTGTAGTGACAAGTGTATCCAAAATGTGTGGTGAAACCTAGTAGTTAAGAGGTTATGGTTATGACAAACACATACAGTAACCATTAGATTACATATTATATATATATATATATATATATATATATATATATATATATATATATATATATATATATATATATACATATACATATACAGGGTGTTTCGAAATTAGAGCCCCCCCCTCTACAGCATAAACTAAAATTGATATGGACAAAAACAAAAGTAATTCAGAACAGGTATTTATTTACCTTTCTCTCTGAGCATTTAATATTTTGTGTGGCCTCCATCTGCCTGTACCACAGCCTGCATTCTTGAGGGGTATGATGTCTTTTGACTCCTGAGAAAGGACTTCAGGCCTTCCAAGATTCTCACTCTTTTCGCGATGACAGTCGTATGGATTTTTGTTCCAGTTTCTTTTAACAAAGGATTCATCTCTTTTAATGTATTTAGCTATCCAGGAACATGAAATGAAGGATGCGCCAGCATCCCTGGTCTCTCTGAAGGTTATACCCGGATTCGGTCAGTCCATCTGATTTCCTCCGAGTCGTTAGCCATGGCTGTATCTAACTCAGTCACTCAGTCTGAAAATACAAGAAATGTAAAATGAAAAACAGCTTAACAGAAACTTAAAATAATGTACTTGGAGATAGGCTATAGCAGAAAACTTCATAACTTTCCATTTGTTCTGTGGAGGGGGGGGGTCTAATTTCGAAACACCCGGTATATATATATATAATATAATAGTCAAATTAACACATGATTTGCTTACCACACATCACCAACGGTGAAAAATAAGACACTGGGTATAGGTCCTGACCAGGTTTCAACTTTATCTTTTAACGCCATCGATGACGGACATATACATAGTGGTAGAAATCACAATATATATACTACAAAGACAGTATGGACATACATTTGAACCGTTAGAGACTAAGTATTTAAAGTTGATATATATATATATATATATATATATATATATATATATATATATATATATATATATATATATATATATATATATATATATATATATTATATATATATATACATACATATATATATATATATATATATATACATATACTGTATATATATTATATTTTTTATTTTTGAGGGGACCCAGAGCAGAGTTTTTCCCTTCCACAATTTCTGTTGTAGGCGATCGCCTTTGTGGCATTGACTTCTTTGATGCTAACTTTTTCATATTTCATTACTTTTGTTTTCAATCCTCTTTCAAAGTTCGGGATAAGTACACATAGTCCGTAGCACTTGAAATAAATGGAAACCACACCACGACTATGTGTACCATCCAGAACTTTGAGAAAGATTAAAAAAAAAAGTAAAGAAATATGAAAAGGTTAGCATTAACGTAGTTAATGCCACAAAGGCGATCGCCTACAACAACAACAACAACAAACAACAACAACAACAAAATTATAAGTATACACATATATTACTAACAGGACCTCATTCAAACTGGATGGTATATAGTGGAGATATTTGTCCAGAAAAAGTTACAAGCTTTCTAGAACAAACAGTCCTCATTATCAAGTATCCGTACACTGACCAGACGCGCAGCCCAGCTGTATTTATATCTGTGTGCTGGGTACTATAATCTTATAATTGCCTTCCTCCTCCTGTGTGAACCCCCCCTCGTGACCTTGGCATTTCTCTGCCCGCATCTTCATCCAAGTGTTCATTTCCCATGCGTCCTCTTGCCTTTTGCTTTTGTTTCCTTGCTACTGTGGAGGGTAGAAACAAAAGAAAAAGGCAAGAGGACACACGGAAAACGAACACCTGGATGAAGATACAGGCAGAGAAAGGCCAAGGTCACAAGGGGGGGTTCATACAGGAGGAGGAAGGCAATTATAAGATTAAAGTACCCAGCACAATGATATAAATACATCTTTACTACGCATCTGGTCATTGTATGGACACTTGATGATGAGGACTGTTTGTCCTAAAAAGTTTATAACTTTTTCTGAATAAATATCTCCACTAGATACCATGCAGTTTGAATGAGGTTCTGTTAGTATTTCTACTAAGGCACATAACAATTGTGTATGTAATAAAGTTGATAAAGTTGATATATATATCTATATACATATATATATATATATATATATATATATATATATATATACATATATATATATATATATATATATATATATATATATATATATATATTTATATATATATATATAAAAATATATATATATTATATATATTTTTATATGTTTCCTAGTGCAGGTGGTTCTTATGACTCACATTTATTACTTTACTCTAAAATGGCCTTGCAAGATAACCAGGACATATAAAACACAAACTAATAGGAGTGATACAAGGGCGGAGGCTCTTTCTCAAAGGGAAGTGCGTGAAACACGTGGATACAAAAATAGGTATATTTTCATAACACACAAGATCAAAGGGGAAATGAACTGAAACACGTTAAATTGCTGCTGCAGAAGTCCTCCCAAAGGGGGGGGGGGAGCTTGGGAATGCCAGGAACACGGACCAAGGAGAATTCTGCTACGATCGTCCTTCTGAAACGATATTAGCACCCAGGTTACAAATCTAATGCTGGAATTCGGGGAATGAATTACTCGGGTGTGCGCTGAGGGCGCCAAGGACTTCCCCGAGGCGTTACTTGTGACTCAGAGGAAGGAGGCAGTGAACACGTGGGCCGGGATTAAACCAAGAACCATCAGGGGATACCAAGTTATAGGCCCAGAAGTTTAATAAATGCACAAGGGCAAAGTAACGTGACTAGCAACTCGTTCTGGGTACTTTACCACATTGTAGGGGCGTGAGGCTGACGGCAGCGTCCAGCGGACGTCTTCTACCAGTCCACGTGTGCGTCGAAAAAAGGGCCTCCCTCGCCAACGTACTGCTTCAAGTCGTAGATTGGGGCGGAAAAGGGCGCCTTTGGGATGATGAAAAGGACGCAGTTGGGTATCCGCTCGTGTTTGGGACTTGCAATCCCCACTTGCAGTCTTTGATGGCCACGTGGGTCGGGGTAAGGAGGAAAGGGCAGTTAACTTCCACGTGGCGATGAGCGAACGAAGGGCGGGGGGGCCAGGTCTGCACTCGTGACCTCTAGGCTTAAACTACCTACTGTGTGTGAGAAGGAGCTTTCCTCACCTGACCTTTTATTGCTTCTGGACAGGGTAGGGGCGGGGCGATGTCTGACCAGTCACGCTCCTATATCAAAGAAAATGGCTGATGTTCTTCCAGGTCACTCTACTGTACCAAAGAAAACGCTGCAAAGCCAGTTTACCGCCCATGGCAAAAGATTAAATCTTGGGCATCTCTTACTTCTGGTTCAAACTAACACGTGGCGATTCAAAATAGAGCCTATCTAACGAAGGAAAGGCAGGGGGCACAGTAATATCTCGATAAGAGGGACAGTCACCACAGTAATATCTGGATAAAAGCAACAGTCACCACAGTAATACCTGGATAAAAGGCACAGACAGAACAGTAATAACTGGTTAAAGATAACAGAGCACAGTAATACCTGGATGACAGGGACAGTCACCACAGAAATACCTAGATAAAAGGGACAGACAGAACAGTAATAACTGGATAAAGGGTAGTCACTACAATAATACCTGGATAAAAGGGGCAGTCACCACAGTAATGTCTGGCTAAAAGGGACAGACAGCACAGTAATACCTGGTTAAAGGGGACAGACAGCACAGTAATACCTGGTAAAAGGGGACAGACAGCATAGTAATACCTGGCTAAAAGGGACAGTCACCACAGTAATATCTGGCTAAAAGGGACAGACAGCACAGTAATACCTGGTTAAAGGGGACAGACAGCACAGTAATACCTGGTAAAAGGGGACAGACAGCATAGTAATACCTGGCTAAAAGGGACAGTCACCACAGTAATACCAGGATAAAAGGGACAGATAGCACAGTAATAGCTAGTTAAAGGGGACAGACAGTATAGTAATACCTGGAAAAAAGGGACAGTCACACAGTAATACCTGGATATAAGGGACAATCACCACAGTAATTTCTGGATAAAAGGGACACTCATCACAATAATACCTAGATAAAAGGGACAGACAACAAAGTAATACCTGGATAAAAGGGACAGACAGAACAGTAATACTTGGATAAAAGGGACAGTCACCACAGTAATTTCTGGATAAGAGGTACACTCATCGCAATAATACCTGGATAAAAGGGACAGACAACAAAGTAATACCTGGATAAAAGGGACAGACAACAAAGTAATACCTGGATAAACAGAACAGGGATAAAGGGACAGTCAGACAAATTTCAAAGTAATACCTGGATAAAAGGGACAGACAACAAAGTAATACCTGGATAAAAGGGACAGACAACAAAGTAATACCTGGATAAAAGGGACAGACAACAAAGTAATACCTGGATAAAAGGGACAGACAACAAAGTAATACCTGGATAAAAGGGAAAGTCACCACAGTAATAACTATCAGTTCACCCATGAATGTTCGAAGTTTCAACGTTTGCATAAGAAAAGTAAAACTGCCAATCAGACCGTCAACACCAACCCCTCCACCTCTCCCTTCTCATTCTCCTTCCCCTTCCCCCTCCCCTTTCCCTTTTCCCTCCCCTGCACATAGAATGTCATTTAGAGTTTTCCCAGGCAGCGCCAGGTTGGTCAGCTAGTATGTATGTGTGTGTGTATGTGTGTATATATATATATATATATATATATATATATATATATATATATATATATATATATATATATATATATAAATATATATTTATATATAAATATATATTTATATTTATATATATATATTTATATTATATGTACACATATAATATATATATATATATATATATATATATATATATATATAAAATATACATATATATATTATATATATATAAATACATATAAATGTATATAAATATATATATATATATATATATATATATATATATATAATATATATTATATATATATATATATATATATATATATTTATATATTATAAACGTATATTATATAATATATATATATATATATATATATATATATATATATACATATTTTACTCTAGAAAATTATTAGACATGAAAATATACAAATTGGAAGACCAAATGTAAGTTCTTTCATTCTCTTTTCCAAAACAAAAAAATGTATAAATAAAGATATTAATAATTAAGATAAACCTAAATTATTAATAAATATTTTTTCTTTTCATAAAATCTTCATTAAAACGTGTATTAAGCCGGAGCTTGTCAAATACGTCTTTCTCGGAGTCCCTATAGCATCTAATAGTCTTCTCCGAAAACATTCTCAGTGTAAATCTGCAACGAGGTTTCAGTCAATCCTTTTCAGATGAAAGAGTTTTCGATCAAGATTTTTAGATTAGCGACAATGCACATGGGAAAGGGAGATGGGTAAATTGCATTAAAGGCAAGGAGAATAAAGATGAAGACGAGGTAGTAGGAGCAGGAGCAGGTACAAGGAAATGGAAAGGGCTAATAAACAGATGAGAGAGAAAGAGCTCAAGAAATATGAGTCAAAACTGCCTGGCACGCTTCTTGAACATATATATAAAAATAAGCTTTATACAGAATATAAAATTATCAGGAAATGTTTATATGAAGCAATCTAATATTAATATGCGTCTTGAAGTCCAAATCTTCTCGTATAAAATAAAAAGTAAATATACTTAATTATCGTGTGCCATTGTGCGTTAGAATTTTATCGCATTAATCCTTTTTAGGTAGGATTCACATATTGCAATTTGATAAAATGCAAAAAACAAATGGAAAATGATTTTGCATTTCATGAACTTTCCCATTTTTTTCTTATTTTTTTCTGTGAAAAAAAAAAACTCAGCAGGTGAAAATAAAATACACTTTCCGCATATGAATAACTTCGAATATAATATCGTAATTAACAACCATATTTAACTGAGAGATTATTATATCAGTTATATCTATGCCGGCCACATCCATGGATAAAAAGGGAGGGTTGCTCTTATGTTTTGATTAGCATCAGCAATGCATAAGAGCAGAGAGATTTAGCGATTCTAGAAATGAGGAGAAAAGAGTATAGGTCAAATAGGTTCATTTTCCAATCCTCAACACGGCAAAGGAGTGATGTTGGCATTCATTCATAACAAAATTTCAGGAATATCGACCAAAGGAATACTTACAGCACACACAAGAAAATACCAGCTTACAGCTGATCTCAAAAGACCTTAAGTTATCGGAAAACTAAATTAACTGGTAGGTAGTTAAATTCAGTATTCAACAAGAACAAAATACGATACGGGATTGTGTCTAGGTCTTTCCTTATAGCAGGGGGCGTAGGATTTGATGGAAAGCAAAAACCTCAAAACTCCAAGAAAAAGTTTACTTGAAAACCTCTTAAGGCCACAGATGAGAGTATGAAGCCCATGAACCTTTGTGTTTTTCCTTGAACCTGAGGCTTCTACAGCTCATTAGAATTACCGTTTCATAATATGAGCATCTGCAGGGAGTAACAGAATTGGATTTAGCAACTGATAGTATTGCAAATTCCCATGAAAAATATTTTCATCTTTTATAGCGACGAATAATTGTAAAAGATTTGAAATTACTCGTTATATAAAAGAAAGAAAAATATGATTGCAAAAATATGACTACTTTTACTGTAATCTAAGGGCATGAAGATCTTAAGCTACATTACCTCATCCAATGAACCCGTCAAAGTTAATTTCCCCAACTGCCCGGACTTCCCCTACCATATCGTCAAGTCTCCCGGCTGTCGGACAACACATTAAACTTTCTCACCTGACAAGCCTGACTGTGTCTAGAACTCAATCCTAACATATAATTATGGTTTATTATGAACCTAACACACAATTATGGTTTATTACGAACGTCGGTTAACGTACAATTGACTGAAATGGAATTACAAGTTACTTTTAATGAAAATTTATGCGATTTATGAAGTTTTTCCCAAAATGTGAAGGAATATGAGCGACAATATAGTAATGTTAACCACGAAATATTTTGTCATAGTGTTTATTACTATAGTTTCTTAGTTATATACCATTTAACAGTGCCTCATTCATTACCTTTTCAAGTATCTTTTATTTTCATTATTTTTACAAAAACAGAAATTATGTATTCTTTTATATTATAAAGTGAAAAGATACGTTAGTCACTATTTTCCTTTGATAATGTTGAGCATGGAGTATATGTTGATGACAGAAGTAAAACCCACTGACTATCAAGCAAAGCTGGCAATAACTGCATGCCGTGTTTATACTCAGGTTGCTGTTCTTTATTTTTAACTATGAATATGCTCCAAACAACTTTGCTCTTCAATAATAATGAGAAAACCACTGTGAATAACATTTTGTAAAACATGAGAGCAAATTCCATTTCATTTCTTCGGTAATTGTCTTGATGGTACAAGAGTTATGAAAAAATATGTATTATATTATGCTAGCGAATATTGGCTTATGAAAAAAATATGCATTATATTATATTGGCGAATATTGGCTTCATCATCTTTTTTGAAACCGTTATCGCAAACTGATAGTAATCATATTCTTGTTTACTTCCATAACCTGTATCTAGTTCTGTTTTATAAGCATTCATTAACCAGGGTAACATTACATCCTGACTTAATAACCGTTTCCCAGATTCAGCTCTTTTACTGCTACAAAGAAGCCATACTGAATAGCTTTCCATTTCATTTTTCAATTCTATAATACACACCGAACTCTTTTTACCTGATTGAATATCTAAAGATACTTAGAAACGAAACCATCGAGTCATAAAATGAAATTGTACTCTGAAACAGACTGCCTCACTAACTCTATTATCTGATGTGAATAAAGTAGAAATAAAGTAGACTGCCCTCTCTAGTACGCAAGAAAGATTTTCTGGTAAATAATCACACAATTTTTCGTAAATCTGTTTCAATTAAGGTGCACTGCTGTCCTCATATTGAATGAAAATTAAAAATTAAATAAAACACTGGATCTATTAAAGTTCTCCTAGGAACATCTGACTAATTACAAGAATGTTAGTGAAGCTTTTTCATTCAAACGTTACGGAAATCACCAGGATTTCTTTAGTTATATGTAAATAAATAAAAAAGAAGATTCTAAAAGATTATCAGACAACGGAAACATAGTGATTTCTTTTTAAGGAAACAAAAAATATCATGCTAAAATGTTTATGATCTTAACCACTTGTATCTTTCTCGTTCGGTATTTTCTTATGAATTCGGAGGTAATTATCATACGTCGTAAAGATAATAATGGTTACGAGTGTCATTTAAATGAATAGAAAAGATAAAATACTAAAGCAATAGTAAAATCAAAATATTTATAATAATTTAGCTCTCGTACAGAGGAACTAAAAAATTCCGATAGAATGCTCCAGTATACATTCAGAAATATAATGCTGACGACATTTTAGTGCAATGTTCGTATGTTCTACACCGCTCTTACGAGCAGTGTGCTGTCGAGATACACGAAAAGAATATTTATTATGATATTTTTGCCGTCCCTTTATTTAATGCGTCTGGTGATGCCCTAAATTACTCGATTTCTTCACACTTTGGATGCGCTGAACACTAAAAAACCCCAATTCCAAATGGAAGCATATGAAGAAAATCCGATGTCCGTGGCAGGATTCGAACCCTTAGCCAGAATATCAGTGCGAGATCCCGTTACCCACCTGACCAAAATTCCAATAACGTCTTATGCTTTGTAATGACAAGTGAATCCAATAAAATATGAGGCAATCGAGAAATTAGGAGGGCTTTGTGGTTATTATATAATGTATCTGGTAAAAAGTGACAGTAAACTATTCATAAATACATAACACACACATATATACTGTATATGTGTATATACGTGTGTATGTATCAATGTACGTATGCATTTGTGTCTCTGTCCTTCAATCACCGTAGAAAAGATGTTGGGAAAACTAATTTAATCGAGGTTCATCACTTTAAAGCCACCTCGAAAATATAAAGTCTCTTTTTCCTATGTAATTCTTAAAATTGGACAAAATAAAAGCAACGGCATCCCAGTAAGAGCCGCGCATACACTCACACTCAGGCGTAAGCACTTAGCAAGATACTGCATGTGCCGATATGAGAAATATCGACTCGCCAACTCAATTCAAGCGGAAACGAAACTCAGGAATATTCTTATTGGCCAGCAACAACTGCTCGAGATCACTGCTGATAAGCGACCAAAAGGATCGACCTGGGTGTTGAAAAGCTGGCTGTCGGGGAATTAGGAAGGCTGGAGGAGGAAATGGGACGAAAACTTGGAAAAATGTTCTCTTCTCCTTACTTTCTGTTACTCAGGCCTTTACTTTAACGACAGTCGGTTTCCTCCTCTCGGAATAGGAATTGAAAGTGAGATGAGAGAAAATTTACGAAAATCAGAAATATATAACTAATATTTTCGTTATCTTGCCTAGGCCATTCTTTTGCGTTCAGATAAATTATGAACTTGAAAGCTTTCAAGTTAATCTAAACTTTTCCCCCCGTTATCTTCATGGAAGGAATGGCTTATGGTTATGGTGCAACTTGGGTAGGGTTTTTCTATATACGCAAAGGATAACGTGAAAGACCCTGACGTAGTTCGATGTCTTTCCATATTAAAGTATTAAACATTCAATGCAAAATAACTTCATAAAATTATCTTTCGGCAACCATCCTATTTCAGGTTCAAGTGCGTGAATTACAACAGTGGTCAGTCTCGCGGTAAGCAAAATATTTTAAACAATAGTTGTAATTATCTTGACTTTTCAAAAACAACAGTAATAAGGCACGGGTAAAATGTTATGTAAAGAACTGTTTTAAAAGTGCAAAATGATTCTTTTTTTATTAGGTCCAGGTATGAAATGGTGTCAATACTCTTGGAAGTTGGTAAGAAAACATCAAATACTGCATCTGAACACTAGCTTATTCTATTACCTTTAAGTGACATTCTCTGAAGAGATTCTTTTATTAATCTCTCTCTCTCTCTCTCTCTCTCTCTCTCTCTCTCTCTCTCTCTCTCTCTCTCTCTCTCTCTCTCTCTCTTTTTCGGGAGAAAGTTTATGCGCCATTCGATAAATATTTTCATGCAGACTCAGCCATGGATTAACTAGAACAATTATCAGTTTTGGCCTTAAACAATAGACTACAAACCCAAAGCTTAGAGCCGTATGCAAATTTTTCGAAGATTTTATCCGAAAAGGCGGATCTAGGTCTTACAGGCAACAAGTCTCTCGGGTGACTGAGTATTGACCAATCGAGGTGTTGACACGAAACAGACTTTAAAGCGATACCAGCGAGTTAATTAATCATTTTGTTAGGTATGGCATAGAAAATTCGATCATTTTCGTCCTCTTTCGAGATTTTCTGCTCTGCAATAATGGGAGTGAGTTACCTCTACCATGTAAAAGTGACTACCCATACAGGAGGAAAATTCTGAAACCAGCCACAATACACCAAACGGGGAACACGAACTTGCCAGAGGGCCATTGGAAAGCAGACATCGTCAACAAAACTGTAATCCATTTTCTATCGAGAACAGCACACTTGAAATCTGTAAGAAAGAAAATCCAGATGGAATACCTCCATAAATCCAAATCGTTTCAATTTGAACGTCCTTTTACGTAATATAGTTATTGCTTCTATTGCACCTTTTATTTTCCACCAACGCGAGAGCGCAAGTGTAATGAAAAAAAAAATGGGTTACTAAAATTTCTGCTTGTTTTATAGGCTTTTAAAAAATTGCATCGCGAAAGTTTTTAATTTCATTACAACGCACAAATCCTTGAACATATCCATACTTTGATGTTTCCCTAATTTTTTTTAGATTAATGTCTAATGGTGAGAAATTATTTTTTTCTTAGAAATGGAAAACATAAATTTTCTTTTTTATTAGTTTTTGGGTTCTGCTTATATGAAGTCCGTCGTTACTCCAATATATAAGACTGCAGACCTTTAATACTGAGAAGAAAACAATAAAAAGAAACATCAGTTTCCAAGTAATGAGTAAAATAAAGTAACACCAAATAAATACTTAAATGCCCGGTCGAAAACATGTCTTCAATTGTAGGCAACAATGTAAAAAATGAGTGACACTCAGTATGTATACGACGGGTGTCCTAATTATAACTGAAATAAGAAATAGTTACCCAGTGACATACAGGAATGGGCATCCTAAAACTTTATGAATCGAATACAACTTTGAGATGCCATATCCTGTAATAAAATATCATGTAAGAATTCTATTGAGATTGTCAAGATTTTTATCATACAACACACAAGAACGAAATGCAGTAATGTCAGAAGAGGGCAATGAAAGGTTTTTAGCAGCACAAAAGAGACACGAAAGCAACTAACTAATCACGCTCGATTTCAGTTTGAACTTGAGATTAGAGTTTCTTAAAAGGATCCTCGTGATTTGATTTTGTTTATTTGTAAATATAGCTTACATGTATTTACCTAAAAAGCTTTCAGCGATTTAACGTTCTCGGGTATTCAGCAAGCAAGAGGTTGTAGGGAGAGACAAAGATATTGAATTTAACTTCGTATGACAAAAAAAATGTGCAAGTAACAAGTACACACAAATTGTTTACAAAATTTCATGAAAATTTTGCATATGAAAGTGAGCTGTAAAATCAAGTAAATAAAACCATTTTTATTTCTTATTGTGCTTACTGAACCTTGTAGGCGATATTTAGCAATAACCCTATGTATAGAAATTATACAGTGCGTATTTTTCCCTGAACGAAGAGATCTTTATAGTCTTCTAGTGATTACTAGACATGTGACGGTCATCTACAACGGGGAATTTTACGGCGTCCTAGACAACGTTTGTTGCTCCCATCTTCCTTTTATGGTCAGTAATAAGATATCTTGTCAGATTTCAGGAGTTCTGCTCATTGCCGAGAAAATGATCCTTTAGTTCCCTCAGTGGGACATGAAGAAATCAGAAACATTGCCATTCTTTTCGATGATCAGGTTGTGGATTTTTTAGCATCTAATGACTATATTATTATTATTATTATTATTATTATTATTATTATTATTATTATTATTATTATTATTATATCTAATACTATGAAATTTGAGACACATAGGCCTATCTATATATTTTTTTTTATGTTTCCTGGTGCAGGTAGATTTTAAGTCTCAAAATTCATTACTTTACTCTACAGTGACCTTGTAAGATAACCAGGAGCATATAAAACAGAAAACAAAAGGAGTTATATAGGAGATTAGGGCTCTTACTCAAAGGGAAGATGCGTGAAACACGTCCGTACAGAAAAACGGTATATTTACATAAGACAAGTTCAAAGGAAAATGTGAATTAAATAAGAGTTAAATTGCTGCTGCAGTTGAAAGTCCTCCAAGGGTGGGGGAGGGACAGCTTGGGGTTGCCAGGAACAGAGCCAAGGAGAATTCCGCTACTATCGTCCGTCTGAAACGATATGGAACACAGGTTACGGTCTAATGCCGGAAGTGGAGAATGCTTTCTACTCGAGGGTGCGCTGAAGGCGCCAAAGGACAACCTCGAGGCTTGACTAGTGACTTGAGTAATGGGGCAGTGAACACGTGGGCCGGGATTGAACCAAGAAATTCAGGGGAAAGCAAAGACACTGACCCAAAAGTCTAATGAACGCACAAGCAAATCTTTCAGGGCACTTTATCGTCCTACAGGAGTGTCCAGCGCTGATGTTGACACTGGGGCTTCGTTCCAGTCCTTCCCAAGGGTGTCAGCAAATGGTCCAGGTGGTTTGGAGACAAAGGCCGCCTACCAAAGGCGTGCTCGAGGGTCATAGATCGGTAGAGTGATGGAGGGACGCCCTTGAGATGATATAGGGCTGCAGTATTGGAGTTCCGCTCGCTCTAGGGTTGCACTTCACCGTTAACAAAGATACTGGCCACGTGGTTGGAAGACCAAGGCAAGGGGCAGCGTTCCACGTGGCGGCGAGAGGGGGTGACCTCCTCAAACTAGGTCTGAGCTATGTGTGAGGCCGACCTGAGCGAGTTGGGGCCTTTTATGGCTCCTGCTCGGGCATAGGGGGGCCGATGGCTTGACCCAGGTCGCTGGTCCTGTACAAAGAAAGAGCGCCAAGCCAGTTACTGCCCTAGGCAAGGATTATCTGCTAGGGAGTGTCTTTCAATTACCCTCTGGAATTTCCCATCTTCACCCATCCCTCGATTCACTGCACTTACACAGGTCAAAATAGACAAAGGCCTATCTATCGGCCAAGCAAAACAGAAAGAAGGGTGTTTTATTAGCTTATTTTAGCGCTATTCTTTTACAATATATATATTATAATAAATATATATATATATATATATATATATATATATATATATATATATATATATGCATGTATATTATATATATATATATATATATATATATATATATATATATATATATATATATATATATATGTATGTATTATATATATATATATATATATATATATATATATATATATATATATATATATATATATATATATATATATATATATACTCATGAGTAATGGAAGGCAAACACATTTCCGTACATGCTAAGTAAGCTTGAGTTCCCACGTTTTGAGGTTTGTGATTAATCCCTTCAGGTTATTCGCGTGATTTTGATGGGAAGAATTTCAAAGTTAATTGGCTTTATCATTTCTGGGAATAATCGTAACATAACCTTTTCCAAACAACAGTCAAACTTATAATATAAAAAGCTGAATAACGACAGAATGAATAATGAGAGAGTGTAGAATTTAAAAAAAAAAGTTTTAAAAGAGTTGAATGTTTAATTATTACACACAGTATATGACAATTAATAATGAAAAATATCATCCCTCATTAAAGATAAAAGCAGTAATACAAGAAGGCTTTGATCAATGAAACTTTTTTGTACATGTAAATAAAATTGCATTTATTTTTATAAATACTTAGTTAAAGATGTCCAATATTTTACTGATACATTTTCGCAAAACTTAAAGTATCTTCAGCAACATGAAAGGTAATGAGATATTTCTAGAGAATGAGAAACTGAGCTCTTCTTCCTTTTTAAAGTCACTATAAGAAAATCAAATAGTTTCTTCCTTTTAAAGTCACCATAAGAAAATCAAATAGTTCTTGGCATTATTACCTGGTAGTTGCAGCTCTGTTTCTGGAATCGACTTGATAAGCCATTCAGACTTAAATGTTTGTGACTTCAAAATACCGATCCAAGATTTAATCATATACTATTGGTTTTTGTATCGTAATGATTACAATTTACTGGAACAGTATTTTTGATTTCTTTCAGTGGTTCAAAATAAAATCGACAACTCCTCAAGCGAAATGGCATTTGGAAAGATCTGCCTTCGCCCTTCCGTGGATGTTTTCCTTTCTTCGTGAATGGCACAAAACTCGCTATCCATCAGCATTTCCAAGGGAAACTCATTCAGATAAAAGCTAAAAATGGGGTCTTCAAAGATTTTCTTCCATTTTCTTTATTTTCGGATTTTTTTATAAATATCCGCCGTCTTCAAGTCACAAATCATTATCTGTTAGAAGAAGAGCAAGGAAGTAAAAGAAAAGGTTGAGAACAGAGGGAGAGACTAAACAACGTTCTCTTCTGATATATATATATATATATATATATATATATATATATATATATATATATATATATATATATATATATATATATATATATATATATATATATATATATATATATAATAAACTTCTGTTGTCTTATATATATATATATACTGAATAAACTTCTGTTGTCTTTTCACTCAGGTCTGATAACTGGGTAAACACAAAGCTTAACTGTTGTAAGTGGACACAGGCAGGAAACGACTGTTGAGTAAGATCTTTAGTTACTACAGTATCCAGACAGCAATCACTGGCTGGTCAAACAGAAGCAACCGTGTCACAGGCTAAGCATTTTTGGGTGATGTATTATCCCATTAATTCCATAATATAAAGATCTCTAAACCATTACAACATTAATATCTATTGTAATAAATATGTTACCATTAAAATATTTTGATATAATCATTTTTTAATGAGATGAATTAAACACTAATCTATTTATGAACTGCTTCATCTGCATTACACCAGCAGCGATCTGCCTGGTTTAACAACATTACCTATTTTTATCGTCCTCTGGTGGTTAACTTATTGCTATGCAAATCAGGAACCTGCATTAATTAAGGTAATTTTAAAAGATCTTTACATCATGATTACCTGATGTAATCACCGGTAGCCTAGACTTAAAAATCTAAATCACTGCAACATTTGTCTGTCAGATCACCTTAGACTTTAAAACCTTACCTTACTTATGCCTATAGTCCAAACACTATCTAATAAAGTCGGAAATAAAACAACTGGTAGTCTCCATTTGTGTAGTTTCCAATCTAAAACTGACAGTTACGGGCCATTCAAAAAACACAAATAGGAAAGTGAGGAAGAGGAAGCTCATTTTAAATATCTGAGAGAGAGAGAGAGAGAGAGAGAGAGAGAGAGAGAGAGAGAGAGAGAGAGAGAGAGAGAGAGATCAGTGAAGGGGGGAAGGGGGAGAAAGCACTTATGCCACCGGGCAATTTTCAAAACAATAATCTGCCTATTTTTTCTAAGATGAAGAGAGTTACAAGTGATTAACAAAAATTACGTAAACAGGCAAATGATAATTATCTATAGACTTATGAAAACTGGAACCAAATCATCCATTTTTATAACTTATTTGATATCTAAACAGGCTTCTAATTTTGCAAGCAGTTTCGAAATATAAGTGCATATAAAGCTGAAGTAAGAGGGGCCTCAGATTTACTGTTTTCTTCGGTGTTGCACCAACCGATGAGCTGCACTGATTCAAACGTTTATATTATCCGGCTGTCAAAATGAATAGGATGTATTAATCATACAGACCGTTATAATACACTGCTTACTGAATTACTGGCCGAATATTTAAAGGTATATAGGGAACTGAAAGTAAACTTATTCCGAGGCTAGTTAGTTTTGAACTTATACATATATGACGCATGTGGTGAAATTTTTAACAAATGTATTACTCAACAACAATCAATGCAATGTGAATATTTTCCGTACCATTTTTCTGAGTTCTTATGAAGAGGATACTATACTGAGTCGGCCAAAACTACCAATTTAAACCTTTCACTTGCAATCACCTTTTCACTTTTATGTATCTTCACATCGCCCAAACTCACGTAGCATACTCTAAGCAAACAATTATTAATCTAATAAGCTTCATACTATTTTCACTCATTCATGAACAACACCCACACTACTTCCACTAAGTATGCATGTTAGCGAGTATTTTTTTATGCCACGGTTCATCCAATTAAGAAACTTAAGTAACGTGTAAATTCCTCTGTAAAAATTTAAGATATCTGCATGCTTTTCAATATTTTCTCCTGCTAGGATCTCTGAAATGCTAAACCCAGTTTATAAACCCCGAGAAGATTATCATTACTAAGATATTCTTTTCCGTTCTGATAAACAAGTCCCTTAATTGTCTCCCATTTCGAGAACCTGTTAGAAATCTCATGACGTAATTCGTCCGCGTCGTAGAGAACTGAGCAGGTTCAGAAGGTACGACCACAGTCGTTACACGACGACGTTACTGGTCTTTCACTTGGCCGGGTGTCTCTTTTGTAGCTCCCTGGCGCTAATAATGACCGTAAGAGAGGTCAAATGGGGTTTCATATTAGTAAACTTGATATCAAAGGAAAGACATTTTCCCTCTTTCTTCTGAGCCTCCAGCCATTCTTTTTATATTTTTCTGAGTATCTACAGTTTTGCCGCTTTCCTAAAAGAAAATTAAATGCAGATTTAATCAAAACCAACTAGGGAACAAACATTTAAATGTAGCAGAAAGAGCTCTCTCTCTCTCTCTCTCTCTCTCTCTCTCTCTCTCTCTCTCTCTCTCTCTCAAACACACACACACACACACACACAGTAAACCTTTCATCAGTAACTCAAAAAGTTTTTGTGTACCTCAATGAATTAATAACACCATGAAATGAGAAGATTAAGTAATTCCAATGTAGGAAGATTTTTCGTATGTCCTCACGCGTCAAACAATAAGTCAACTTTCAATAGAAACAAAATATTCGCCGTTAATTAACTTCTGTCAGTCTTTCACATTTAACAATGCACAACCACTTTTTTCACTTGACTTTGTCCA
Organism: Macrobrachium rosenbergii; assembly: GCF_040412425.1. Taxonomy (NCBI): domain Eukaryota; kingdom Metazoa; phylum Arthropoda; class Malacostraca; order Decapoda; family Palaemonidae; genus Macrobrachium; species Macrobrachium rosenbergii. The sequence continues at coordinate 70,149,252 of NC_089781.1, read as the reverse complement.
ATATTATACGAGAAATAAAAAAACAAAGTAAAATTCACAAGGTGGCTCATTAAGCAAGAGACGATAATGACACCAATATTAGGCTTCATTCTCAAGTGGTGGTAATTCTTTTGACATTGATATAAACATATATGCAGTATACTATATATATATATATATATATATATATATATATATATATATATATATATATATATATATATATATATATATACATATATATATATATATATATATATATATAATATATATATAATATATATAATATATATATAATATATATATATATACACTGTATATACAATAAATATACTCTATAATATATATATATATATATATATATAATATATATATATATATATATATATATATATATATATATATATATATATATATATATATATATATATATATATATATATATATATATATACACATATAATATATATTTAATCTCTTCGTAGAAGATGAAATGATTTCTTGTCTCCTTCCATGGTGGGCGGTTTAGTTTTGAGCTGGCATTTATAAAAAAAATCCTCATTTAATTTTCACATCTGGGTGGACAGGACTCATGTTTCAGCCAAAAAATAAATAACTGCTTCTCGTCATGTTTTTGAATTTGAAAGATCCAGTGTTGTATTGTTTATTCCAAAGGTCATATTAAGATTTTATAAAGCCGTGCAATACCATTCCATCTCTTAAATAATTTCGTTTTGCGTTTGAGAGTTTTTGCAATAAACGATGTGCATTATAAATTATCAAAGCGTTTGCGCATCAGCCTGGCAAATAACTTTGAGATATACAAACTCTGTTTCAACGTAGCTGGAAACAGTTCTATATCCATAATAAACTCTATTAAAAAAAAAACCTAAGAAACCGAACGAATGAAAATTGTTAGAAAAAACGTAAATTCCTCCAAGTTGTTATCTTCAACAGAACTCATTCAACAATTATGAAATCTTGCAGTCGGCTTTGCAACTCACTCTGATCGCTAGCTTCGCATTTTGCTGAAGATTGCAAAGTAAATATTTATGATAAAGAAAATAATATATACCTATTGTGTATTCTATGTTTAACATCATTCGGGAATATTACATCTTTTAGCGTAATAACCCTAAATTTAGGAGCATAAAGTTACAGCAATTAAAATCAATCCATATCACTCAGCAAAGAACATTAAGAAGAAGAATATACCAGTATCTATGCAAAGATATAAATATGAAATTAGAACCAACCTTACCCCTCAAAATATGGAAAGTGAGTGACCAAGAAAACCACTCAAAGAACGAAGAAATATCTTAGGCTATAAATAGAGGAGCAGGAGAAGACAGACTGTTCAGTGATGGAACCAGTTGTTTGATGATTAAGGACTCGAGAATATGGAGAGATGTTTCATCAGGAACTTGCGCAATGATTTCAAAATCATCGTAGGAAATAAAAGATTAACACTGCAAAGTATGTTCCCCTATGTTGGAAAACTCTTTCTTATCCAGAGTGCAGCCTGTTCTATGGGTGACACCACGACAAGAATGTTCGTGGATCCGATATACGGCCCCGATTTTACATCACGGGCAAAGTATACTTATAAACAATCAGCCATAGCATAAAACTTGGCCACAGTCTTTAAATCTAAACAAGTAAAAAATGAGGAGAAGTTTCTTCGGCACAATCGAGTTTTCTGTACAGTGTATACTCAAGGCCCCTGAAAACAGATCCATATTTTGGTGGTCTCGATATAATGCAGTATGAGACGCGGCCCATGAATCTTTAACCACGGCCCTATGGTGGCCTGTCCTATATCGTTGCCAGATGCACGATTACGGGTAACTTTAACCTTAAATAAAATCAAAACTGCCGAGGCTACAGGGATGCAATTTGGTGTTTGATGATTGAAGGGTGGATGATCAACATACCAATTTGCAGCCCTCTAGAAGATCTGGGGGCTGACAAAAAAGTGCGGACAGAAAAAAGTGCGGAAGGACAGACAAAGCTGGCAAAACAGTTTTCTTTTCAGAAAACTAAAAGTGAACCAATTGTTCTTGGATTCTTTAGAACCAGTTTGGGACTGAGGCAGTGAAAGTATTTCGTTAACGTAGTTCAAAATGTCCCATCATTCGTAAAAAGCAGAGCATCATAAAAATCAAGTTTAGGCATTTTCGGCTGAAATTTGTTATTCAATATTTTAGCAAATTCATCCGTGAAACATCAGTTACAGAACAAAAGTAAACTTACCACGTTACTAACTTGCCATAACTTGTTGGAAGTCATCTAAAGAAAGTAAAAAATATCCTAGTTTTTTAAATAAACGTGAATTAGCTAATTTTTTAATTACCTGGATAACGAACACTAGGAAATGTCTTTCAGAAACGAAATGGAACAAGAAATATTTTATTTTACTTTTACATGCAAAATCAAAAAAGAAACAAATATTAAAATATAAAGCCTGGCATCTAGTGAAAAAAATCTTAAACAAGATTTTGGCCAAATCATAAAAGGAATGATTGTTTTGAGAAACACTTTTAGCCCCATGATTGATCAACGGGTCTGGCAACCAAATCCGTGCTTTTGTTGTCAGAACTGATGATGGAGACAGACTCAAATCATAGTCATAACAGTAAAGGATGTTTTATGTACAAGTACTGGTTTTAATCCTTATCAAGACATTTCCAACGGAAAAATCTGTTGCATACATACATACATACACACACATATGTATATATGTATGTATATGTACATATATATATGTGTATATATATATATGTATGTATGTATGTATGTATGTATATATATATGTATTGTTATATCTCCCATATGTTGTTATATCTTCAGCCAACAAACATTTTTAAAGCTGGAAAATACAACAGTGCATTTTGGCACTGCCTGACAAGGAAGGGCAAAAAGAATATTGGCCCCTCCCTTAATCTGCTAATCACACTCTATATATCCCTTTCAACTTTCTCTTCTCGAACATGTGATGCTGCAAGAAACTTTTGTTTACATAGATATGAGGTTCTGAAGAGACTAAGTCTGGCCGTTGGCAGAATAAAGCAGGCAACTGCCCACGCATAGGGAAATGACACCAACCCCATCTACCTGTGGGTGACCTCCTAATCCCTGGCCAAAGTCATATAAGGGCCTCACCGAAGGAACACGCAAGAGAGTCATTACTGGACGCGAGCGAGACACATCTCCCCCTTCCACTTCCGCTTCTTCTGAGAGCCATGCCCTACCACATGGTCCTATCTTGTAGGGACCTTCAGTACTCTTACCAGTGAAGCCCTTAGCCCTCCTCCACTGCCATTACCCTCACTGAAGCCACCTCTTCTACAAGGCAAAGTGATCTTTTGCAAAGGTTCTTCCAGTCAGTCACACTGTGTTAATTCTTGTACTAAACTTCCTATTTCCATTTCTAAGTGCCAGTATTTCCATATCATCCTTGCCTTGTTAGGGCATTGTTATGTAAATGCCCGTGTTTAAATAATTACATAAAATCGTGTGTTCAAGGCTTCTTTGGCACCCTCTGTGATCACCATGTCCTATGCATATTTGACTGTGTCCTTACTGGCTTTTAACTCGTGAATTTCTCCGTTTAAAGAGGGTTTGTTAGCCGTGGAAATCTCTCTTGACTGTGCCTTGTATCAGCATCGTCACACGGACGCATATGCCTTCAAGTTTTCCTAGTAATAATTAACCTCTCAGGCCTTGCCTGCCTGATTAGTCCATTTCATCTTCTGATAGTTCATTTCATGTAAATAAACGTAATTTTAATCTTACCCTAACGTGTTTACTTACAAATACCTTGTGAGTAGAGCCCTCAGCTCACATAAATTCCCCCTTTTTTCCTGTTTTTACGATTTCCTGAGTCAACAGCAGTCATTTTATACAAAAATAGAAGTAACGAAATCATTCATTCAGAGTCTATAACTGGTTCATGATAAGCATTTCCCCAGGTTAAATTGTAAAAAAATAATATATATATATATATATATATATATATATATATATATATATATATATATATATATATATATATATATATATATATATATATATATATATATATATATATATATATATATATATATATATATAATATATATATATATATATATATATATATATATATATATATATATATATATATATATATATATATATATATATATATATATATATATATATATATATATATATATATATATATATATATATATATATATATATATATATTATATATATATATATATATATATATATATATATATATATATATATATATATATATATATATATATATATATATATATTCATGATGTTGCCTTGTAATGTGTATTTCCTCCCATAATTTTCATATATTTACTCTTCTATTTATCATATATTATGTGCAATAATAATGATTATTGAAATATCATATGTAGTGTGATGTCAGATCTCAAAAGAGTTAGTAATTTAGATAACTTAACAGCGTAATTTAGAATTAATAATACATTTTTAATAGTAACGTAGTATATGAGCAACACGTGTGTGTCGTAGTGAAGTGTTTGTTTCACTTCAGCTGTCATCACAATACATAAAGTGTTGACAGGGTTGGGATAACAATTGATGATTTGTTCTGAAACCAACTTGAGTTTTCGTTTTGTTTTTTAAAACATACCAGTCATAATTAGCCAGCAAAAATCTGTTTGATCATGTTAGGTTTCTGTAAAAGCTTTGTCTCATGCGAGAAGACGACTAATGTTTTGCAGTTTTAAGACGTCACATATTGTCCCGATTGCATTCAAAACATTTTTCTTCTTTGTATCTCGTACCCAAAATGCCTAATTGACGTCATATGATTGTTTTAATTTCCTACTGGAATCCAAAAATCTGTTCATTCTTTAGTAATCATGTTGCAATGCCCTATTGGAAAGTGGAAGCAACCTATTTACTATGACTTTGACCAATCAAATGTAAAGAAAGTGTTATTAGATATTATAAAATAAATATGGAGTCTATCAGGTATCCAGTAGTTGCAACTGTTCATGGTTCGGCATCAACCAACTTTCGCATGTGGAACGAACTTGATATTAATTCACTTGAAAATAAAATTTCATTTAAAAAGCCCCATGCCGAAAGAGAAGTATATGCTTATGCTGATGTCCCCCATCTAATGAAATTGATTAGAAATAACTTAGTTGATTCAGGGTTTTATCTGAATAGTAAAGATCTCGTATCTGATGCATGGATTCGTGAAATGTTGAGCAAAAGTTTAGAAATATATTTAACAAGTGCTATGTTCACAGATTTAGATTTTGAAATTCATCCAGAAGCTACTGAGGAATCACAGAAAGAGAATTTAAATGAAGGCAATGAAAAAACAGGGACGGCTATAATCGAAGAGGAAGCTCTTAAATATATAGGTGGTTACATTGTGAAAAATTCTGTGCAAAATATCCCAGTTTAGGTAAGAAAGTGACACAGGACAGACATACAAATGAGTCATGGATAAAAATGACAAACAGAGAACTGTACGGTATTTACCTTCAGATGAATTTTTTTCACAGCTAACCACCTTGTGCGAAATCTTCACCGCAATACACGGTAAATCTCTTTTAGAAGGAAAGGTTTACATAAAGACTCTTGTTACTCAGATTAATATCGCTAATGAGATAAAATTTTTTGCAAAAACATCAGTCTACTCTAGGATTAGACATCTTAACAATCAAATTAAAGTAACAAAGTGAAAGAGGGAAGGTGAAACAAATAGGGGAGATGCCAGAAAAAGACTAAAACTAAATATGTGAATGAGTTTATAATCTATTATTGCCTGTATGATGTTATATCCAGATTAAGATAAAATAAAAACAATGGTGGAATAATGTATTTGTACTTAACATGCATGCTAGATAATAAACCCTAAATAACTACAGGAACTTTTTGGATGAAGTGAAATAAAAGACGGAAGGCGGAGTAGCTACGATTAAAAAATAAAATCCAAAGAATGTAGAGCAGAAGTGGGATGCGTCACTGAGACTTGGGGCCCAGGTAGCGTCGGGGTGAAAGAAAGAAAGAAAATGCCCACTTCTTTCTGGCTGACCTGTATAAGTAGGTCCGGATAGAATCATTTGTCATTTCCTCTCCGACCATCTCGAGATCCTCCCAGCTGGACATCTGATCCATTGCTAATCAGAAAATACTATCACCATCTCTGATGTAATCATGATATGTGAAGGTTCCTCCCATCAATGTTTCTGCCGTAACTGGTTTATCAACCATGTCTAGAGAGTTACCCATCCACCCACCCCTCCTGTATAGCATTTATAGATTTCCTGTCTTACCATTTGCAATCGTCTCTTGATTCACACCAGTTTCCTTATTCGCTTTGAGCAGGGAAAAATAATTAAGTCTTAAGCTATAGAATCCTACCAACCAACCAGCTTTGAACTTTGTAACTATTGTCCTCTCCATTTAAAGAAATAAAAAAAACTCTGTTTCTGTACAAGGTGTTATTTGGTAATTGGTCTGCTCGAAATTGGCTTTACCCCTCTAATTAATAGGAACATATACATTTCCATCTTTGATTTAAAATCAATGGTGTCAATACAGCTATAACAGTTGGCAAAGTTAGCTTAGAAGAACACCCTACTCTAGATATAATAATAATAATAATAATAATAATAATAATAATAATAATAATAATAATAATAATAATAATAATAATAATAATAATAATAATAATACATTAAGTTTGACAACCATATCTCCATGCTTATTTCAATGAAGAGTACAAAGAGCATATCTGCAGTAAAAACAAAATTTAGCGGCTTTTTTCTTTCCTAAACACCTATTTGGAAAGATCAAATACCAGTTCAATGTGAAACAAATATTTAACCGAAGTATTTCCGACGATCAATGGACAGTAACTTAATAAAAAAAAACATATATAAATGCTATCATAATTCATATCAATTCCAGAATCAGGATAACTTCAAGAAAGACAAAACAGACTACTAAGTCATCTGTCTTGGTTGCTATCCTCTCTCTCTCTCTCTCTCTCTCTCTCTCTCTCTCTCTCTCTCTCTCTCTCTCTCTCTCTCTCTCTCTCTCTCTCTTCGCTACGTGAGTTTGAGAATCAGTGTAAGTACAGATACAATAATTTATAAAGATCGGAATACCCTTGGAAAAGACAGACGTCTCAGCTATAGCCTTAATTTTTTGCGTGAAAGAACAACTAAATTCGTTTACGTTGCTCCCACTAAACACAAGACATTAAAGATAAAAACATCGAGTTACAGAAACAATGAAGTAGATCTTTCTTGTCAGCAGAAGGCCATATATTTCTACTTTATTGTACTATGGAGGCGGACGTTTTTTAAAGAGATTTGAAAAGCGGTTGGATTATGACGATTATTTCATTCTTCCATTCGATTTCTTTTTTTCCATCCTATTTGGACAGGTACTAAAAATTCATTCCAAAGATGTAGGGGGATGGACAGGTACTAAAAATTCATTCCAAAGATGTAGGGGGAGGGGGATATGGGGCTATTAGTAACGTAGTCTTTACTTTCACTGAAAGGAATGTTACATAAAATTTCCCATTCAACGATGTCTACTCGTACAATACTCAGAGTAATGGCTTAAAAGGGAAACCTCTTCACCATTATACGATCGCTTAGTTTAAGTGAGAGAAACCTATTAGTTCAGAACAGAGGAGAGACGAACGTTGCAACGAAGAAAAATAAGACCCTGAGATTTTCACTGGCGATCGTTGTCATTTTCCGTACAATGAGCATCCTCACATTTTATTCCCTTTCCCTTTTCTACTACTTTTCTAGCAAATGACTCATTTGAGACTACTTGGCCGAGTAGAAAGGTTTATCTTTTCACTCAGCAATAGAAACTACAAACACGTGTACTTTGCCACTTTTTGTGAATATGTTCCGCTTTTCATGTGTCGATGATTCAAATACACGGTAATATTACTGCCGGTAATTTATGACTCAAGACAATATACAACGAGCGTTTTTGTCAAATGAATTGCAATTGCTTCCGTTTTGTTTATTTTTCTCAAGTATGCTTGTCCTTTAACTTGACCTCGTACGTATTAGCAGGTTTTTTTTTTTACGATTCAGACTCCAATTTCGGTTATGTGTTATGAAATTATTTATACCAGACGCCCATCATCCTAAAGTATAATATGGTATGAAGTTGGTTAAACTAGAGTTAATTACTGTAATTTTCTAAATTCATACATATATATATATATATATATATGTGTGTGTGTGTGTGTGAAAATTTTATCACACCATGTTCCAAACGTACCAATGAGCTATCATAGTAGAGGTGGGTTGATGCCGAAGCCAAGTACAATTTCCCCGCTCTCGACGGGTCAATAAGTACGGCAGATTCGGCATTAACTTATACCTCTCTTGGTGACTCAATGGTCCGACCGTCGAATGGCGTTGTTGGAAGGTACTGTGTCGAGGGATCGAGACCCGTCAGTACGGATCCATTTATCACTTAAAAAATTCCCCTTCGGTGATAATTCCCCATCGGGGATATTCCCGAATGAAACAGATATTAGCGTTTGTAGCCTCATGAATTAGATATTAAATATATACATTTGTAGCCTCATGATATATATATATATATATACAAATGAAAGCATGTATATTTGAACCACATGTAAAATCATATTTTGCAGTGTTATAGAACATCCCTGTAGGAAATGGATAACTCTGGTAGTGATCTGATTTCCAAAAACGACTGGAATCTGTTTGTATGTTGAACCGCATCGCCATGTTTACATCTGATCAGGAATTTATTTTTCTTTCAACAGAAGTTGTACAGTCATGCTCAATTCTGAGGCGACATGGTTCTTTTTGTATCGTACAAAATCTCAGACTCAACCTAACGTTGCCAAGTAGTGTTAAACTTTATTTTCATTTCCAATGTCATACATGTCGACAAGTTTGCGAATTCACAGTTAGCACGATTTTCCCTATGGTTATATAAATATGATCCCTTTTGGGCACTGGTATAATTCGTAACCTGTGTGATTTGAGCTGATTTTTTGTTCTTTTTACATTGCTTAGTTCAAAGCACAGTGTGATAAGGTTAGCGGTGCCGTCAATGACAGCACGCTTAACATCCTCCTCGGGCTAGTCAACATAACTACCACTAAAGTTAAGTATATCTTAGTTTAACCAGACCACTGAGCTGATTAACAGCTCTCCTAGGGCTGGCCCGAAGGATTTGATTTATTTTACGTGGCTAAGAACCAATTGGTTATCTAGCAACGGGACCTACAGCTTATTGTGGAATCCGAACCACATTATAGCGAGAAATGAATTTCTATCTCCAGAAACAAATTTCTCTTGTTCTTGACTGGACGGTCGGAGATTCGAACTCGCGACCATCAGAGTGGTAGCTGAGAACGGAACCCACTAACCCAGCGAAGAACTTGAACATAACTACCTCTGCAGCACTATAACAGTAGACCTAATAAGCTCAACAGTCAACATTTTCAAAATAGGAATATGAATTAAAACAAGTTCTCTTTGAATGTTGAAGTTTAGGCTGTCTTCAAGCTGCCTGTATGTTGCAAAATTATTTATAGGCCTAAAACAATAATCTAAGCCTTCTGAGATGTAATCTCTGTTACTAAAGAATTTATTCGTAGAGATTACCTGTTCTTTGAGGAATAAAAGATGATGATTTTAATTATATGGATAAGAAGGCTATTAATCGAAATATCTATTAGTATTAATGCCAAGGCCTAAGGAACACTTGTTTTTTAACTGGCTTAAAATATTACTTTCTTAAAAGTCTCTCTGCTCGCTTCTGG
>NC_089781.1:70131926-70134426 GCF_040412425.1 Macrobrachium rosenbergii | reverse complement strand
ACTGTAGAAATTATAAGAATAATTTGGAGGAGGGTACGCGAGTGTAATTTAGATAAAAATGTATTTTTGAAACTACTGGAACCAGCCTTAAGCATAAACGGGATTAACTGGGGGAATATATATTTGATTCAGAAGAATGGGGTGGACATCAGTTCTAGCCTATAGCCCATTTTGGAGAATATATTTATGGATTGGTTGGAGACGGAAGAGGCGGGAAAAATTAGGATATCTGGGCTAGAAACAGTTAAGTGAGGTAGGTATGTAGACGATATTTCGGTAATATAAAGAGGGGAGAATGAGATACTAAAGTTTTGTCCGAGCTACAACAAACTAAATTAACCTTAGAAGAGGAGGAAGAAGGATAATTCCCCTTCCTGGATGTCAAACGCATAAGAGCCGGAAGCAAAATAGAGTATTATAGTGTACACAGGAAAAAAACACATGTAAATGCTTGCTCATTCTTGTACTCCAGACCAAAAAGAAATTAAGATAGGAATGATAACAGGGTTGATTATTAGGGCCTACAGAGTTCGCAGCCCACCTTACGTGGACCAGGAACTAGATTATCTATTTGTTTATTTTAAATAAATGGAAAACTCGACTCACTGGTGGGAGAAGGCGCACAACAAGGCGAGGCAACACTACTACGAGGAAAGGCGCGGGGATGAAAAACTAAATAGCAAGAAAGATATTATAGTAATTCTCCCCCGCCCCAGTAAGAAAGTTTTTTGCAGTATCCCTTCGGCCATAGGAGCACCCCTTTCATTCATTTTACTGTACCTCCATTGATATTCTCAATCTTCTAGCGATAAAGTATGGTCTGGACAGAGACAACTGTACAGGGAAGAGCAATCAGCATAAACAAAACATTCGCAACCACAACCAAGCCTCAGCACTGGCTAAACCTTGTTGGGATTACAACTATAGGATCAAACGGGAAAATGGAGACTGTGTATACAACAATCAGAAAAAAAACATCGAGGTTCACCGTCGAGAACGCCTTCATCAGCTGTTATGGAATGAAATGGAATGGAATATAAAATTTAGGCCAACAGACCAAACGCTAGGATCTGTGAGGTCATTCAGCGATGAAAGTGAAATTGAGAGTAAAAGGTTTTAAAGGTGTAACACGAGGAAAACCTAGCAGTTGCACTATGAAACAATTGTTAGGAGAGGGTGGAAATTACGATGGAAGGCAAAGAATATAAGCGAAGGTATAGCAAAAGGAATGAAAGGTGTTGCAGCGAGGGGCCGATGGGACGCTGCAAAGACCCTTAAGTAGTGCATCACTACTGAAGGGCCCTAGCTGCAACCCTCTACAGGGAATCAACTATTATGAAAAAACAACAGTTGTTATTATTTACAGTTAATCTGGTGTTATGCCACACGTGCTCTTGCTTTTAGAGCAGCCAGTAAGTGTCCTTCAATGATTTGAAGTGAAAAAATGGCCATGAGTGAAGTGAGGAAAAATAATGGTGTAAAAGTGAAAATATGGCCATGAAATTAAAAGTAGATCAGATAGTATTACGAACCCATTGAAACCCTAAGCGCCCGGCTGTAGGGGGGAGAGAGGAATAGTAGCGAGTGTAAAATAAAAAATCGTGAGAGAAAACTTGGAAAAACGAAAATATCTACGGAGATTGCAAACCGTATTTACCTTACCGAGAACAGAAGAAAATGGTATTGATCTTTAGGAGTAGGGGCCTCTGGAGGAAAAGGAAGTCATTTTTAGTGGGAAAAAAACGGGTTTTTTCGCCTAGCCTGAATGGAAGACGTGCAGCTGTGTTTGCCTCTCGAGGAGAATTGTGAGGAGGACTGTGGAATTTGAGGGTATAATTATGTTTAGTTTACATCTTTTTTAATTTCCCCCTCCAGTAAGGCGACAAAGGAAAGAGGTAACAGTCTAAGTGGAAATAGAGCGGCAGTTGAAGATAAGGTCGTTAGACGTTAGGCAGCCGAACAGGGAAGGGAAATAAATGCTTTAGTGAGAGAAACAGGGTAACTGCCAGTCAAAGTTTTTGGGCTTTGTTGAGGAAAACTCTCCAAAGTTTTGAGCTCAAAATCGTGCACTATAATATCGTTGAGTGCTTTCAATTTATCCTTTGCCATTCCCGAAGGGATCTTATCCTGAGGAGAACAGATACAAGGCAACTTTTAGGTCTGAGGTTTGGGGTCGGGGTTAGGAGTAGGATAAGGAGAGGTTATGGGCGTTAGCTGCTCGGCGACGGTTTGTCTTTCTCCTGACAACGGTCAGGCTGATGGTGACACCGCTCCCAACGGTAACTCCTGAATAAATCACTTCCTTTATTCGTGCGTCTGGTGCCCTGATGGTTTTTAAATCTAACTGGTTCAATGTAGTAAAAGATCCAAGGAGAAAGATATAAACATATTTGGTCAGCCGAATGATGTCCAACTTTCCATACATTATGTTCCCTAGTCTACCTCTATCTCTATCTCTTATTATCCTGTACATGTATGGTTTATCTTTCATGTGACTTTT
>NC_089781.1:70121926-70126926 GCF_040412425.1 Macrobrachium rosenbergii | reverse complement strand
AGGAGAGCTCGTGGCTCTGATTTGTTAATTGGATCTCTTCCGCCCATTCTTCTTCTTCTCCTTCGGGGGTGTCCAAGGTCTGGCTAGGCCATTCCTAGGAGGTGATGAGGGTACCGACTCTGGAGAAAGGCCAGGAGCACTGTCAGGAGCAGGATCAGGGGCAGCCCCAGTAGCTACAGGCTAGTCTCCTACTTCGGCTGCTGCGACAACCGTTGTGGGAGTAGAGCCAGCATCTGCGTCCTGGCAGGACAGTTCCGGATCGACCAGAAATGAGGTAATGTCCAGCCTGCCAGAGGGTCATCCTCGGCAGGTGGAAGTGAGTGGGAAGAAGAAACGTTGGGTCAGAGGCTCACAAATGACAATGACTACATTGGTGAGGTTAGGTGGATCTCCCGTAGGAGGATCCGTGTCAGGTTCTGGATCCGGCACTGGCACTAACTCAGCACCAGGTAAGGGGATTAAGGTTGATACAGAGATTCCAGCCGAGATAGGCAGAGCTTGGCACTGACCAGTGGTCTCGCAAGTGGCACTGGCAGTGAATTGGATTCAGACAAGTCTGAAGAGGGACCGGGGGTGCAAAACCTTCGGTGTACCTGGAGTGATAGGCGACAGAGATTCCTGTCCTGGGGTGAGGACCGAGCCTCTTCAGTTGGTTGTGGAAAGGGTGGTCGCTGCGGCTAGCTTTCTGGGGCATTTTGACCATCTTTCAGAGTGCCCTCTTATGTTGCAGGTCCTGCAACGGTATCTGGTAATATCTCTTTGTGGGGAGGGAGGAGGTTTTTGGTGGCCATCCAGTTGTGAGCTTCACGGACTAGGCCTGGAATGGTTTAGATGCTTGTGGGTTTGGTTCGCTCTTGGGCAAACGGAAGGTTGGGCTGACAGTGGCACAGCTGTCACAGGCTCTGTCCCGCTCAGGAAGTTTTAGCATGGCCTCACTGGCAGAGGCAATCAGGCAACAGAGTGGCAAGGGTGTAGGACATCCCCAGAGGATGTCTCGTCCTAACAAGAATTCCACTCCATGCCGAATACGTTTCACCACTCCAAGGAAGTGAGTTTGGGTGCTCCAAGGGGTGATCACCCTGAGTTCGACTGTGGGAACGGTCAAGGATTGTTCACCTACCCAGGTTATCATCCACCTGGTTTGCTCATCTACGATGGCACTGGCTGCACTTTGGCCCAATCAATCAGGCTAATATCCAAGCCAGTGTCGGCAGTAGTTGGTAGGATGAGACCTCTCGAGCGGCACAGCCAAGGAGGCTGTAGCACTGATCTGGTTGACATGCTTGGGAGAGACCATATGTTTCGGGCAGCCAGGATACCCAGCAGAAGAGTGCCCCGGAGTCCCACAGTCTCAGCAGGATCCCCTGGGATGGGATAATCACCCAGCAGTGATGGTCTGCTGGGAAGGTGGTGCGGAGTTAGGAGAGGAGGAGTGGCAGTTGTTGGTAGGCTGCCGTTGGTTGTTGTCTGCCTTGTAGCAGCACTCAGCTTCAGCATGACTGTACTTCTTGCAAATAGTGAAAGGAGGTTTGCTAGGTGGTCCGTTCCTTGGGTATGTTGAGCCTGAGAGGTATCCGGGTGGCACTACGTGGCGTTGAAAAGTGCTGTGGAAGACATTAAACGTTTCCCAGGCATTGGCCAAGCAGCAGGCTTCCCTGAGAGTGGGTGGGGGGTCCCAGCCTGAGACTTGTGACAGGCCCATTCTGTCCAGGACCAGCCAGCTTCCTTGGCCAGACCTCAGAACCATTGTCTCCACTTCTCGGGTTATTTCGTATGCCTTGGCTATTACCTCACGAACTGCGGCCATGTCTCCTCGTTGATTCTGCTCCAGCGAGCGGAGGGCTGCCTTTGCTTTACCTTCCAGGTGTTTGGTCAGCACTAAGGCCCTCTCGGCCTCAGTGGTGTTGAAGTCATCAAAGAGCGCCTCGACCTCTTCCAGCCATGCTTCTGGCTCTTCCTCAGTCCATTTGGGGACTAGGGCATTAATTCTTGATAGCGGAGCATTCGAGGCAGCAGGTGTGGGGCTAGAGGCTTGTTGGGATGCTAGAGCTTCTGCTTTCTTTCTTTGCTATCTCAACTCGGAGCTCCTTGACTTCAAGGGCTAGTTCGTGCTGTCTTCTCCGTTCTTCTCTTTCTTCTTCCAGCCGCCTCTGTTCGGCTTCTTGCTGTCTTTTCCTCTCTTCTCTTTCCTCGCCTTGCTGTCTCTGTTCTTCTTCGTGCTGCCTTCTCCTCTGTTCTCTTTCTTCTTCTCTCCTCTGCTCAGCTTCTTGCTGTCTCTGTTCTGCTACCTGTTCTTTAATCCACTTGGTGAGTCCGAGTCCCATGAGACTGGCCTCCTTCCCTAGATCCATGAAGGCTCTATAATCCTCGGTTGCCATGTTGCTGGTGGGGAAGGGCAGCTAAGTGGGTTGACTTGGCGTTCTTGGAGGAAAGGTTTGCGACGATTGTGGGAAGTGTCCTGTAATTTGGTGGCACTTCAGTGGTGTGGCACCTTTTCAATGAGGTGGCACTGTGGTTGAGTGTGCCATGAGAAGGTCACACTGATGGAGCATTCCTGAAGGAAGTCAAGAGTCCTTATGGGTGGATACACTAGTAGAATGGGGGTGCTCCTAAAGGTATAATAATCCTTATGGGTGGAAACACTTAGGAAATGGGAGTGATCCTGAAGGCGCTTCAGTCCTTATGGGCGGATACACTGGTTGTATGGCACTCTGTTTCTTAGGTACAGGTGCAGTGGCTTATGGTTAAGTACTTGGGTTTGGTGGCACTATGGTGCCAGTGCACTCCGTGGAGCAATACAAAACATCAGTGCACAGAACGGCACTGAGGGAGATGGCACTCTGCCTGAGGCAGGAGGTAATCAAGGAGTAAGAGGGAAAGGAGAGACTCTGGCACAAAGTCAGTGAGGAAGGAAAGGGAAAGAAGAAAGACAAGTGCTTCAGTAACTGGCTTGGTTGGCAGTGCCTCAGATTAGTGGCACT
Organism: Macrobrachium rosenbergii; assembly: GCF_040412425.1. Lineage (NCBI taxonomy): Eukaryota > Metazoa > Arthropoda > Malacostraca > Decapoda > Palaemonidae > Macrobrachium > Macrobrachium rosenbergii. The sequence continues at coordinate 70,123,945 of NC_089781.1, read as the reverse complement.
GTGGGAAGGGAACCCTAGGGCGTGTCACTTGTGGGTGGCTAGTTCTAAGAACTAGAGATTGCTTCCTGACATGGGGAAAGGAAGCCTTCTCCCTGGCATGAGGGGAGGGAGGATATGGGGGTTGCACACATGCGATTTGGTGCTTGCAGCATACGCAAGTATTGAATGAGGTACCCACTCCTGCACGGCAGTTGATAAACGTATAAGTAACTAGTTGTCCATGCGCTCGGTGGCGTACGAGAATTTATATGGGCTGAAGCACGAAATGGAAAAAGCAGGTATGCGATATTATTTGCAGGAAAGAGCGCTTATGAAGTTTCACGCAAATTCTTTGTAACTGGCTGTTATGATTGATGGGTTGTTTTTCCAACTCGTGGATAAATTTGTAAAGTCCTTTGTTATGCTAAAAGTAAGGTCTCTCTCTCTCTCTCTCTCTCTCTCTCTCTCTCTCTCTCTCTCTCTCTCTCTCTCTCTCTCTCTCTCTGGGACGCTTATACATTAGGAATTTTAATGTCACTTTACATTGTGCTTAAGGGAAAATAAATTAATTACGTTAACTTAAGGTTCCTTTCTTTTACAACATGAATTCGTGGAAACTACGTAAGGCTACTATTGCGTTCTCGCCCTGACAAGTGATAGTTAGTAAAGTCATAAATTGTTTCAAAAGGCTTCAAGTCTTCGTGAAGTTTTACGTTGAGTGAATGAAAGATGTGGGATCGAGTCGCTTGTGTGAGAAAACAGGTGATCAGGGGGTTGACTCACTTTGTTGCCCGACTCGTCGCTTTGTCACACCAACAGAGAACAGAAAGTGTTGGAGAGAAAATGGATACAAACAACAAAACTCTACCTTCTTCGCTAAATGCAGGTTTCAAATGCAAAAGTGAATGGTTTAATGTTAAACATCAGCAATGTCTTTACTTTACTGAATATACGCTTGGAAGGTTGTTAAATAACTACGCTGGGATGTTTTCCTTGGTACAACAATGGAATGATCCGCGCATGCGCCAACTTGAACAGAACGTCTGCTTGCTCGCTCGGCGTCAGGATGCCAGAGACCGCCACAAGTGTCTTAACCATTCATCAATTCAAAGTTCTGTATCACAGACAGAGAAATTGTACACATTTCTCGGCCGTAACTGTTCTTGAATAAAGTCCTAGCTAACTTGTTCTCACTAACACATGCGATAATTCCCTTATACACTTCCGAACTCCTACTTACTCATTCGTCTGGCAACACAACACCACTGTTCCCTACACTCGAAAGTTTGCAGATGAAAATATCCACTAATGCTACCCTATCGCTTTAAAGAAACATTAATATAATTTTTCTTACTTAACCCTGCATATCCTTAATGTTATTAAACTTAATGATAACCTCTTTACATGTCTGTTCCCTGTTTCCAGTCGCCTTGGTGCCTTTGTAAACAATGGAATTAATTACGTTATTATTTATTCCTGGTTCGTCCTTCCTATTTCTTAGCTGTTTGCGATGCTAGTTATGATTATTCTATATGATCCTGAGCATTAGGTCATCTCACCATAGGTTGAGGTCTCGTTGGAGGGGATGAACGGGGGAAAAGTGGGTAACTTACCTTGGTAGTACCATTATTTAAGTAGTAATGTGAAGGTCGCCATGGGAAATGATTAGCAATTTACGTTAAATTGAATTTATTTACATTAAAAAACAACCAAGGGTGTAATCTGAAAGGCTGATGATACAGCAAGTAAACTCAAGTAAGGAAAAAAATGCAAATTTGAACTGCGCAATAATTCTCAGCCGCTGACAAGTTCAGTTCGTCTTAAATGATTAGGCTTTCTTGCGTGCAACGAAAAGGGGGGACAGGCTATTGCTCCCCAGACTGCGTACCAGGGAAGTTTACGTCTATTGTAATGGCAGTACTTTTAAGATGATTTGAGGTACAGGGTAGTGAAACTGGACCAGAATTTCAATCTCCTGGAAAAAATTCCAGAACTAGCATGCACTTATACACAAATCAGTTCTCCCTCGTTACTAAACAA
>NC_089781.1:70114426-70116926 GCF_040412425.1 Macrobrachium rosenbergii | reverse complement strand
CTTTTCGTGTTCAGGTCAGCAACGTGGCCTCCTTGTGCTTATGGTGATGCAGGTTTCGTTTCCATACCGGACATCACAACCACTTCAATTTCTTGCACTTAGATCTTAAGGTTTTGGTGACAAGCGTATCCAAAAACGCAAAAGAATTCGAGAAGTTGAGAGAGCATTGTGGCTATTACAGTATCTGGTAAAAGTAACCAGTAGATTCTACATATATATTTCAGCCAAAAAGCAATAAAAATGACTGCCCACTTTGCTACGATGGTGAGGATGGGTCTACTCCAGCTCTAATAAATCTACCTGAAAATGACAGGTATATGTATGTACGAGAGGCAATAGACTTTTATCCTTCTCATGGCCAGGTTGGCAACGTGACCTCCTTGTGACTATGGTGGCGTGGGTTTGTTTCCCGCTACCAGACATCACAACCACTTCAATTTCTCGCACTTGGATCTTAAGGCTTTGTAGTGACAAGAATATCCAAAAAGCACGAAGAATCTGAGAAGTTAAAGAGGGCATTGTGGCTATTACCATTACATATGTATCTGGTAAAAAGTGACCAGTATATTCTACATATATATTTCAGCCTAAAAGAAACAAAAACAATTGCCCACTTGGCTAAGATGGTGGGGATGGGTCTATTCCAGCTCTAATAAATATCTAAAAACAATGGGTATATGTATGTATGAGAGGCAACAGACTTTTATCATTCTTGTGGTCAGGTTGGCAACGTGACCTTGTGATTATGGTGACACAGGTTCGTTTCCTGCTACCGGACATCACAACCACTTCAATTTCTTGCACTTGGATCTTAAGGCTTTGTAGTGACAAACGTATCGAAAAAGCACGAAGAAATTCAAGAAGTTAATAGGGCATTGAGGCTATTACAATTATATACCTATTTGGTAAAAGTGACCATTAGATTCTACATTATATATATATATATATATATATATATATATATATATATATATATATATATATATATATATATATATATATATATATATATATATATATATATATATATATATATATATATATATATATATATATATATAGTATATATATATATAATATATATATATATATATATATATATATATATATATATATATATATATATATATATATATATATATATATATATATATATATATATATATATATATATATATATATATATATATATATATATATATATATATATATATATATATATATATATATATATATATATATATATATATATATATATATATATATATATATATATATATATATATATGTATATATATATATATATATATATATATATATATATATATATAATATATATACATACATACATACATTACATACATATACTTTATATATATAATATATACATATATATACATACATACATACATACATACTGTACATATATATGTATATGTATATGTATTTGTCTATCTATATATATATATATATATATACATATATATACATATATACTATATATATAGTATGTTAGTTCCTCCCTGGGTGAGCGGGTTCTGTTCTCAGCTACCACTCCGTTGGTCGCGAGTTCGAATCTCCGACCGGCCAGTGAAGAACAAGAGAATTTGTTTCTGGTGATAGAAATTCATTTCTCACTATAATGTGGTTCGGATTCCACAATAAGCTGTAGGTCCCGTTGCTAGGTAGCCAATTGGTTCTTAGCCACGTAAAAATAAATCTAATCCTTCGGGGGTCAGCCCTAGAGAGCTGTTAATCAGCTCAGTGGTCTGGTTAAACTAAGATATACTTTTTTTAACTATATATATAAATATTATATATATACATATATATATATATATATATATATATATATATATATATATATATATATATATATATATATATATATATATATATATATATATGTATGTATACATATGTATATATATACAGTCATACCTCAGAAATTACATGAGGTTAGGTTCCGGAGCCCCCCTCGTGCAAGGTGAATTTTCATAAGTTTGCCATGGTCTTTAAAAATGCTAATAAATGTTTATTTCCAAAGTTTAAGCACTAAATATGACCATAATCATGTCCCAAAGTATTAAGCTAACTTTTAAATGAACTAAAGTTAGTGTAATTTTATTTAAAATTTAGCTTATTACCCTAAAAAAGGAATACAGTAAATGGTTGACATAAAAATTGAGTATTGCACAGTTTTCATAATAGCGCATTTACAGTAGGTGCGTACGTATACTAATGTTATCCCTAATTCATGGGGTGCCGTTTTCTTTGTCACTAGAGTAAAAAAGCCGTTTTTCTTTGCGTCACTAGGCAAAACGTCATGTCAGTCAACAAAAGTACAATTCCATAAAAATCGAAAACATGTACATAATGTTCATGTAGTAACGTAGTACAGTACAGGTAAAATTCAATCAATTTAAAATTATATACTGTACAGGTAATGACGTACAAAGAAATAAGTTGTAAAAGTATGTTTGAGCGCTAACTACAAATG
>NC_089781.1:70094426-70106926 GCF_040412425.1 Macrobrachium rosenbergii | reverse complement strand
CTTCCAATGCAGTGCCACTTTGGCACTGCTAACCCAACCACACCAAATCATCCAAAGTAGAAATATTCAACCCTTAGCAACTCAGCAAAATGGCCACCTACGAAGAGGTAGTCGCTATCTATGAGCAGATAGGACAGAAAGCAGGCAATACTGGAGGTCAGTTACAAGCCTATATAAAAGTGTATGAATGGCTGGCTTCGAAGATGCCCTTGGCTTCCATCTGAAGGGGAAGCCTTTCTGCCAGGGGCGCCAGTTGAGGGACCTATCTTTGTGGCACCTCCCAGATACAGTCCTCACCATCATCAGGTCTCTACTCTCGAGGACCCCCACAGCAAAATCTCCCTCATACTGAAAGACAAGGCACCAGCTCAGGTAGTCAACAACCCCATGAAAATGAAAACCTACAAAAGTGTCGATGGATGTAGGACAAAACTCCCAACTGTCCGACTGAGGGTTATTGCTCCTCCTAGGACAGAGTTGCCTGAGTCAGCTCCTTCTTGAGCCCGAAATGGGGCCTGGTCCTTCTAAAACCCAATCAGACATTTCCATTCAGTCCAGCCCTGATGTTGAGCCTCAGCCAGAGCCTACACCTGCTCCAGAGCCACAGCCCGAGGGCTGGTTTCCCTATAAGAGGTGGAAGCGAAAGTCCTGCGCTTGGTGCAGCATGCAGGGGCACTCCTAGAATTCCACCCAGTGTCCCACTAGGTCCGCTACATTGAAAAAATCTGTTAACAAGTGTTTCTGGGACTCACTGCAGTACCAACTAAATGGGAGACGTTACCACATTGCTCTCCCTGATGATGATTCTACCTAGATCAATTGGCCGTTAATACCCCTGGCCGATATAGAGGCCAAGAGCTCTATTATTGCATGGGATGTGCTACCCAAGGATGCCCAAATCAGCAAGGACAAAGGAATGACTTTTGAGTGGGAGGATGGCATCACTCAAACAATCCCCACCATCCTCTTGAAGGTGAGAAGAAGTCACGGACACACTGCCCACACAACAACAAAGCAGTGCCGCCTAGAAGTGGTGGAAAGACTCCCTGGATGGTACCCCCTCATACTAGGCCATGACCTACTGATGGACTGCTTCCCATGGACTGAATCCCCTCAAGCAGACGAGCTAGTGTCTTGCCTCAAGTCAGTGCCTTCACCTGACCTGTACGTGCTCCGTCCCATTCAGTCACTGAGACCTTCCCAGATTTAGATTCTGGCCACTTGAACCATATACCTGAGTTGGCGTCTGACACTACTGACCCAGAGGTCCCTGACATCCCTCCTTCGATCCTTGTGCCTGAGCCTGCCTCGGTGCCAGGGCCAAAGGAACATCTTGCAAAGTGCCAACCTCTTTCCCATTCAACTTCTTCCTTTACATCAGAAAAGACAGAGCCCCCAAGGGTGATTATGAGGAGCAATCATTAACCTCCACACTTCTAGCCTCCAGCAAAGAAGGCTCTCCACCAGTGCCAGATGGCACTGCATCCATCTCAGAATTTATGGATATGATCCATGTCCCCGACAGTAGCTCCGCTACGGAGCTTGTCAGCTTTCTCATCTCCTCTCCTATCTCATGCCTTGGCGCCTCCCCAGCCTTGCAAACTGAGGATCCATCTTGGCCCTCCTTTCTTACTTCCTGCCTTGGTGGCTCCACAGACTCACAACCTGCGGCTCCATCTTGGCCTCACTTTCCAGTGCCAGTCCTGAGCGATGAGGAACCCTTTCCTCCTGCACTCAGTGACACAATAGTGCCAACCAGTGCCAAACTCTCCCAGATGTCCACCATTGCCGTGGCCACTCCTAAAGGTTCCCACCTGACTGGGACTGAAACTGATAGACATGACCTTATTACCATCGAGAGTATAAATTACATCACTATAGCACTCCCAAATGTTCGCTTAGGGATCTCCACATCCCACAGAACTAATATCTGCACATTTGCAGTAACTCCACGCCTTCCTGGAGGCCATGACCTCCTTCTGGGACAGGAACCCCATTTACAGCCCTCCTATAGGCCATCCAGGGGCCTTGCACCTTCCCATGCTTCGTCAGGCACTACTGACAAAAATTTCCTGCCAGTGCCACTTGAGTGCCCTGAGCAGTGCCAGTCTCTGTCCACCATGGATGTTGAAAAAGTTCTCATTCCTGAAGGCTCCTTCCTTCGCCCAGGACAAGACTCTATGTCCTCACCTAACTCAGCAACTACAAACCCAGTGCTTCCCAGAAGTAACTGGAGGGCCACCCGCATCAAGGGGCTAAGCCTCCAGTGCTACAGCTGGAAGATCAAGTGCTTAAAACACGAACACTAACCAAGCTGGAAGATCAAGTGCTTAAAACACAAACACTAACCAAGAAGAGTTGCTATCTCAGCACTGGTGCCTAAGCTCAGTATTAAAGTATACCTTAGATTAACCAGACCACTGAGCTGATTAACAGCTCTCCTAGTGCTGGCCTGAAGGATTAGACTTATTTTACGTGGCTAAGAACCACTTGGTTACCTAGCAACGGGACCTACAGCTTATTGTGGAATCCGAACCACATTATAAAAGAAATGAATTTCTATCACCAGAAATAAATTCCTCTAATTCTTCATTGGTCGGTCGGAGACTCAACGCGGGACCAGCAGAGTGCTAGCCGAGAACTATACTGACCCATCCAACGAGGAACTCAGCCATGTGTATATTCATCACAGTCTTGGTCAGTAAGTTCGCCTAAGTCTTGCTGGTTCCCAGCCTGGTAACCTGAGGACACAATCATGGCCCCATTTACTCGTTCATGTAACGTAGTTTTAACCATTTACCTGGCTTTACTAGAGCCACTGAGCTCTCCTCACACTTGTACCCATATGACACGGTGCCACACTTTGAGTATCCTGGCACCCAACCAGAGTAGGATGCAACGTTACTCCCTTACCCTCACTCTGTTAATGTTTAACTTAATTTTTTCTTGTAACGTTAATCATTTATAAACTCATTTTATGCCTTGTAACAACTCACTGTTTACCTGGCATCAAAATTTTGCTTGCAACACGCTTTGCCCAAAGCAGAGTGCCAACCGGCAGATCTCCTGGCCCTATGAGTCTTTGATTTTCCTCCCGTGCAATTACTTGCATGGCAAATTTAAATTGTATGTAACAGAGCCAATAGGCCCTTACGACACTAGTGCCACACCTGGCACAGTACCACCACCATACCTAAGTACTGTGGCATCAACTGACCCAAGACCACCAGTACTACCTTTACATCGCCTCATCTAGGAAATTAACCACATGAATTCATATAACCAAGATATTCTTATATTTAAATGCATGACTAACTTACAGGTCCTAATTCTAATAATAATTCTATGAAATTATCTTACACCTATAATATTAAATCATGAAATAAATTATAAAGTTCATGTGATACATTTTTAATTGTGATTTATTGTAAGTGCTGATTCATTTTAACCCTTAAGTACTAATATATAACTTAATCCCAGCAGCAAGACAATTCTGCGATAACGTAACTATCGCCATCGGTGCGATAAAACTTGCATTTATCCAAAATGCAGAAATCCTAATTTCATGCTCATTTAAGCAAACAAGGGCTAGCAGAGGAGAAGTAATCTTTAAAGTCAACTTGCCTTGCCTGCAGACATTCTCACCCGATTTAGGGTGTGATATGTCTACTTGTTGGGGGAGCTACTAAGAGAGTTGACTCTCTCTAGGGAACTCCCCTTTCAAGGATAAAGTAAAAGTCATATTGTTAATTAAGTTCATGGCCGACACGCAGACAGACGGTCGTGGGAAATTGCCCCTCCAAATCTCATTAAGATTTCCCTTGTGTGCTTTTAATCCTCTTTTGAGATCTGTGACAGCAATAAACCTTCTTATTCCAGATTACTGACCTGAACTCAGAGAAGATGCCTGGCCGAAATGACCATCCTCACCCCGTCCCCCCATTGGTACAATTGCACGAGCCATCTCTTCAGAATTAAAGTACAGTAAAAGGAATTTGAGGTTGTCCAGTCACTTATCTTTTTCTTCTCTTAATGTTTCTGTTCCAATTCTTACACAGACCTGACTTGTCACATGAAACTCGTGTAGTCAGTTTATTCAGTAACGTTTTAGGAAAAGAGGATTTCTGTCGCCCTCAGGGCTAGCCTTTCATCCTCGTTATTATCGTGAATTCACCTAGCGATGGTATGCCTTTCTCTATTGCAGAAACGAGTGCTGCTGCTGTGAATCCCTCTGCCACGACTGTATGCTTGCTGGTTGCACCGAAGAAATTCCCATTGCAACCTTATGAACCATGCCATTAAAGTGAAATTCCCAGCACCCAGTTAACATCTCTTGCTCATTTATGTGCTGCAGCAAGACCCCAGTGGCCTGCCTTATTCCTCCTTATCTTCTGATTTTTGTATTGTAAAGACATGTAATTTAGTTAACCTAAGAGTCTATCTCCAGAATTCCTCTAAAGTAGGGACTTCAGCCCCTGTTCCTTCTTATTATTTTTACTCTTGGGGGTGATACAGTCAGATCTGCTACATCCTTTGGTAAGTTCTCCTTCCCCCCACCTTCAAGAGTAAAAATATATATTTTCACAATATCCGTTACTAACTGTAAAGATGTGTATACTGTATATATCTTCCATGTTAAGATGACACTGGAACACAAGATAATATGCGTTCAGACTTACTCATTTCGAACTGAAATTCAAGGGGTCCTAACTGTCCAGATTTTGGACTCACATTGCACCCAAATGAATGATTATTGAACAATTTAGAAAATCCCACAGGGTGGAGCTTATGACGACAGAAGGAATGGTTTTTGAAAATTTCTTCTGTCCAGATAATCGTCTTTTACTCATCACAACAGATTATAAATTCAAAAAAGATGGACCAGACAAGCCACCTAACCAATCTGTGAGTACAAAAACCCTTGAAAGAAGAGGACTTCAGACAGCATTACTTGAACTTTTGTCCCCAGCATTTCATGCTACTAAAAGCCTCATTAATAGTTAATGTTTAAGTTCCAATAACGTGTCTTATCTTCTTCAGGACCTCCAGATTACTTCTGGAGAAATAATGCTAAAAGACAAAGGCACGCAGACATGGCTCAAAATAATTCTCTAACACAATGATATGAGCCAAGTGATAGAAGTGAGCATATAACATGTTATCAATTTTACTAATAATACGGCAAACAGCATGGAGCAAATCAAACAACACTGAAATTAACTTCAATTAACTTCACTGCATCTAATAACTAAATGAGACACTTACGTTGTGTTGCTGTTAGAAAGAGCTGGTTGTTTCTGGTAAATGCTACCTCTGCCAGAAGCTCTGAAGATATTACATTCCCGTTTTATCTGTGGTAAAAGGGACAAAAATATCTATTATAAACGATACCTGGTCAATGAAAGCAAAGCAAATTAACTTTACTTTACTTTACCAAGGAAGGGAAATACAGAAAAGGATGACTGATGTTACCATATAATCAAATAAAAAATAATGACATCACTAAAAACTAAATTTTTTGATAAAAAGTTTTATATATACTTACCCAGTAATTACTTAGCTAAGAGTTTCTACTCGAATGGCAGCTTAAATTTTGAATTCCGCGGTAGCGATTCTTTTGTTTTGTGGGGGTGACAAGACCCTGCCTACTTTCAGGGTAAGGCAGAGGAACAACTAAGCCAATAGCTCAATTCGTTTGTGCTAAAATGTCCATGTGCGGGGAGGTATACATAAAACTTTATTTTATACAAGTAACTGACCTGAAAGGTGGTGGGGAATCGTGGACAACAAAATAACACTCTATGATTAATGACCTAAAATAGGCTAGCACTGAGAAAATGCTTGTTGTTTCCTTACCTGGTGAGAGAGCTGCACAGATAATTACTGCCTCTGGCTGGCGCTCATCTCAACCTGTAGGGACGTGGCGGTATAGCCAGAGTCCCCTCTACTGAAGTGGGATACCCTGCAGCAAAGGGGTACTCCGAAGGCTGACAGAATATACAGCAGGAACTTTGTGATGAAGGTCAGTACCAAAGGCCAACAAAGCTCAGACAATTGCCCCAGTCCAGGGTGCAGTACCAAAACACAATAAAAACCAAAACAACGAAATCACCTACACCAACACTAAAAAACTGGTGGGCACTCCAAGTCTCTTGTACCCTACAGGCTTCCCCAGAACTCGACACCACAAACAATGGGAAGAGCTAGATACATAGGAAGGTATACTTCTTACACTTCCTCACCCATCGTTACACCAGCTACAGACACTGGTCCCAAGGTACTGCAGTTTTTGTAAAGTTTCCACGTCCTGCAGGTAGTGCATCACAAACACTGACTTGGTTCTCCAGTACACTGCCTGTAGAATGCTCTAGGATAAGGAAAGATCGTGCTTGAAAACTACTGATGTAGCGACTGCCCTTACATCATGTGCTTTAACTTTCATGACTATTAAGTCATTTTCCTCCACTTGGGAGTGAGATTCTATAATGAGATCCCTCACAAAGAAGGAAATGGCGTTCTTTGATAAAGGTCTAGAGGGATTTTTAACCGAGCACCACAAATTAGAAAATTATCCTCTAATTTTCTCGGTTCGGTGCAGGTAGTACCTGAGGGCTCTCACCGGGCACAGCACTCTTTCCTCCTCTTCCATGCCTAAAATATCAGATAGGCTCTTAATGGTGACAGAACAGGGTCAAGGATGCAAAGGGTTCACGTTCTTCGCTAAAAAACTTAAGAGGGAACAAACTGCATCTCCGTTCAAAAAGTCGATAACCTTGTCGATCGCATGAAGCTCACTTAACTCTCTTCGCAGTGGCAAGAGCTATGAGAAAAATAGTCTTTCTTGTCAAATTCCTCAGCAAGGAAGAACACATAGGTTCGAAGCACGTACTAGACAACCACTTAAGCACTATATCTAGATTCCAAGGAAAATTCTACTCCTTTCTAGATTTGGTGGTATTGTACGACTTGATAAGATCTGAAATATCTTGGTTGGAAGAAATGTCGAGGCCTCGGTGACAGAAAACATAGCTGAGCATTGCTCTACAACTTTTATGGTGGAAGAAGACAGTCCCTGTGAAGATCTCAAATACAGAAGAAAGTCCGCTATTTGAGGGATAGACATCTGAGAAGATGAAACACTGTTTCTTCTGCACCAAGTCCTAAATACCTTCCAGTTTGCCTGGTAGAGCTTGTTGGACCAGTCACGTCTACACTTGGCGATGGACTCTGCCATCGATCGCAAAAATCCTTTTGCTCAGACAAGTCTACCGACAGTCAAAAGCCTGTCACAGTCAGAGTGGATAGGCCTTGATGGAATATCCTGCAGTGTGGTTGTCTGAGAAGACTTGGAATAGCAGGGAGGAGCCTTGGAAAGTCTATGAGGAGATCTAGAAGGTCCAGGGACCATTCCTTTTGTGGCTAAAAGAGAGCCACCAGTCATCTTTACATTGTTGTGAGAGCAGAACTTCTTGAGGACTTCCCTTATCATCCTGAACGGCGGGAGGGCGTGAAGGTCCAAATTTGACTAATCTTGGATCATTGCATCTCTTGCCCATGTGAGAGGGTCCAGGACAGGGGAGCAGAACAGAGGTAGATGGTGATTCCGAGATGTAGCAAACAAGTCTGGGGTCGGTTGTCCCCATAGACTCAACAGGTTGGAGCAAACCTGATGGTCCAACATCAATTCCATCAGAAGGACCTGACTCTGGTGGCTCAATTCACCTGCCAGGACATTGCATTTGCCTTGAATGAACCTCGTGACCAACTGGGTCCGGTTCTGATCTGCCCAGCACAACAGGTCTCTCATTATCTCACACAGGGAGAACAAGTGAGTTCCCCCCTGATGTTTTATGTAGGCCAAGGCTGTGGTGTTGTTTGCATGCACCGTGATCATATTGTTGCAGACTTCTGTTGCAAAATGCCTGAGTCCCAGGTAAACTGCCTTCAATTCTCTTAGGCTGATGTGCAGCTGTTTCTCCTTCCAGGAACCCCTTCCTGAGACTCCTCGGTTCCTGAGGAGCACTCCCCAACCTAGATCCAATGCATCAGAAAAGAAGTCTAGGTTGGGGCTCACTGGGAGAAGAGATTTCCCTTCTGTCAATCTTTCTTCAGACCTCCACCAACGCAGGTCCTCCTTTATCTCTGCTGTGACTGTAAAGAAGTGAAGATCTTGATGTACTTTCCAATTCCAACAGGCTCTCAGATAAAACTGTAGCAGCCTCATGTGCAATCTTCCCAGCCTTACAAACTACTCCAAAGAAGCCAGAGTGCTGAGGAGACTCATCCACTGAGTTGCTGGACACAAACAAAGGGAGAGAAACAGGTTGACCTTCCTTAAGCAGTCTCCCACTTCCTTGGGGGACGGCGAAGCCCAAAAACTCAGTCTATCTGAATCCCCAAATAGGGAATTCTCTGAGTGGGAGTCAGCTAAGGTTTCGGATGATTCAGTAACAATCCTAATTCTTGAGTCATGCAAATAGTTTTCTGTAAGTCCTCCATGCATCATTCCTCCATGGGAGAGCAAAGTAGCCAGTTGTCTAAATAGAGCGAGATCTTCGCCCCTGCCAGACGAAGCCAACCTGCCAGGGGAGTGAGTACCCGCATAAAAACCTGTGGGGCAGTCGAGAGGCCGAAAGAGAGTGCTTTGAACTGAAAATCTTGATCGTTGAAGACAAACCTGAGGTACTTTCTTGAATCCTCGGAAATAGGGATATGAATGTACACGTCTTGCATGTCTAGGGAGATCATCCAATCGCTCTGACAGATGGATGCAAGTACTGACTGCATAGTCGCCATACTGAATATTGCCTTATCTATGAAGGCATTCAAAGCACTCACGTTGAGCACCAGTCTCCCTCCCCACCCGCCCCGAAGACTTGGGCGCTACAAAGAGCCGGTTGTAGAACCCCTTTGAATCTGTGTTCCTGACCAGTTCTACGGCTTTCTTGCTGATGAGAGAGGAAACCTACTCTGTGAAGGCCGAATACCTCTCCGATTCTTCGGAGTAGGCCGTCAATACGATGCGAGTGTTGGTTAAGAAGGCCTCTCCCTAAAGGGGATAGAATATCCCTCCTTGAATACCTTGATTACCCACTGGTCTGCCCCTCTCGAGCTCCACCTCTCCCAAACAGAAGAAGCCTTGCACCCACTGGGGCATGGAGGACTTGGTTCTCACTTGCAGGCTGATGGTTTAGTGTACGACTTCTTGATGGTTCAGGGTGTAAACCTAACTGTTTCCCTAGGCCTGGACTGAGATCTCTACCTGCCCCCACAAAAAGGCATTGACTGCAGAGATGTCCTGGTGGGTAAGGTGGTCCAGTCTCTCTGTCACTTCGTCAACTGTGTCAGAAGGTCCTGAGTTGACTTCTTATGCAGGCTGGAAGCGATCTCACTAATGGTCATCAGCAGGAAAAGATGATGCTTATCCAATAGAGAAAATAGAAGGGCTGATTTTTGTGACACTGTCACACACTTAGACGTAAAGGAAACCCACAGTTCCCTTTTTTGAGAACGCCCATCGCATATAGCGAAGCAACCTCCTGCAAACTGTCCCTGACTGCTTTGTCAGCGCAGGAGAGAAATCCAAGAAGTTCCGAAGTGCAGTCAGTCGGAAGAGAGGGATCCTGAACTTTCTAGGCAAGAGCACCTAGACACCAGTCCATAAAACTCAAAACCTCAAAAGTCTTAAACAGATTTTTCAAAAGGTGGCCCATCTCTTGCACCAAAAATAATACCTTCACCAAGGCAAGAGCGGATCTACATCTTGCATCAGTAAGTCCTGAGAAGTCCCCTTGGGAGGAGGCAGCCAGCCCCAAGGAAGGAGCTTCTCCAGTAGCCTAAGACAGGTAATGAGAATGAGAAAGACATGAAGGAGGAACACTAAAGCAAGGATTCTCAGAAAGCCAGTTCTCCACTTCACAAAGGGCCTTCTTGGAAGAGGATGAGAGAACCAACTTAGGGAGTCTGACAGTGTCTGAAGGCTGACTACTCATCATAAAGGATCAAGCCAGGGACGTAGGACCCAAAGGAGAGAATTCTGAGAAGTTCAGAGGCAAAAACCTCACAAGGGACACGTAAGTAGTCGCTGGTGAATCTTGATCAAAATCCTCATCCTCCGATGAAACAGGAGACAAGGAAGGATCTGAGGAAGGAGCCTTAGCAGTCAACGGTCTGTGCAGAAGCTGAAGAATGCTGTACAACTTCGGTTGAAGGGGGCCAAGGCTTGATCCAAATTCGAAGAAGATGGACAATTCATCGTTGAACTGGACGAAGCTGGCGCCTGAAGCTTAAAAGCAGACATCAAATTACTGGCTGGTTCCCCCAAGGCACTAGCAGCAGGAGGAATATATGAAAGTCGACATGGAGAAGCCCTAGAGTGAGCAGATGCGTCACGGAACTAGGGCATTGCAGGGCGCTCAGGTACTTCAGAAAGCTCGGGTGCTTCAGGAAGATTGGGCACTTGGCTGTTTCAGGGCTCTCAACTGAAGGCAGGCTTTCAGCTAAAACAAGGTGCTTGGGCGCTACTGGGTGCTCAACGCACGAAAAGCACTCATCAAGTATAGGGCGCTCGGCCGAATCTGGGTGCTTAGACAAAGAACTATGCTGTTCACATGAAGCAGGGTGCTTGGAGCCTGAAAATAAACGCTTCTTAAACGAAGAGGAGTGACTATACACTCGTTCCTAGCATCCAGGAGAGGAGAAGTGCTCAGGGCTGTCCCACTTACTGCAAGAAGGCTGAGGACTGAGGGGAGGCTCCCTCAATCTTTTGCTGGGCAGTCGAGGAACTTGATCCTTGGAAGAAGAGCACCTCTTCAAAGGGCGCGACTCGTCGGGATAACACCACTGGCGCCTTCTGTTCAGCGAAGAATTCCCCAAGCTAGACAAAAGCTGATGCACGTCCGAGACGCCTTTCCAGCAGCTGTCCCTTGACTCAACCTGGGATGCAACATGTTGGTCTGGGTGGGGAGGCTTCTCGTGAGCAGACCCCACTGACCTCCCTTGGGTTAACAGTATGCCTCCTCCCTGGTTCAGGGGAGCATGGCAGTGACCGGTGCCGAGGAGAATCAGCAGGACGAACAGCCACCTCCTCCACTAACACTTCACTTTCACTTTTCTTGTCAAACTTATCCATAAGGACACACATCGATGGCCCTAAATGGGCCACTATACCTACCACCATATTTAATCTCTGATCAAACTTACTTTCAATGTTGGTGAAGTGATCAGGCTCGGAAGTGCGGGAGCCAGGGGAAGGAGTAGGTGGTCCAGGAGAAAGAACTGAGACAGGAGATGCAGGAATAATAGGAGGAGATAAAACAGGAATATCTATATCACTAGACTTAGAAGTCGTCTGACTAACTAATTTATTGCCGGCTTTAGCAGCTGCCTTCCTTTTATCATATCTCTCTCCAATTTATCTAAATGAGAAGCAAAGGTCTTCCATTTACGTTCGTCCCAACTCCTGCATTCATTGCAAGTAAGGTTAATAGTACAAACTTGACCTCTGCAATTTGTGCACAGTATGCGAGTCGTAAGTCAGTTTCATTAACTGGGTACTGCAATGCCGGAAACTAGAAGAGCTAGTGTCTGACATAACTAACTAGCTAACAGTCAAAATCAGTATAACAGTCTACCAAAAACAGGAAAATTATTAAACAACAATGCCTAAAGGCTACCATACAAAAAGACTTCACCGGATGGGAAGAAGCAAAAAATTTCAAAATCAAGATGCTTAGTCAACACTGTGTGTGGATGATACAAGTGGCAGAAACAAACTGAGCTATTGGCTTAGTTGTTCCTGTCTTACCCCAAAAGTGGGAGGGGTCTTGTCACCTACACAAAACAAAAGAATAGCTACCAAGGAATTCAAAATTTAAGCTGCCGTTCGAGTAGAAACTCTTAGCAAAGTAATTACTGGGTAAGTTACTTATATAAAAGTAATAAATAATCATTAGAGATGATCTCTGTGACTATTAGCTTAATTTTTTTTAACTGTAACATTACTCAACATCTTCAAGAATTACAAGAATGAACGTCATTCCAGTGTACAGGGGAACAAAGGAAAGCTGAATGGTTTTTGCAATTGGTGTTTTTATGTTTACAACAGGAGTCGATAATAAAAAATCAATCTTCCATTGATACAAATATGTACGGTGATACTTTGCACAATTTTAAACCTCTGTATTTTGTGCTGTCTCTCATTAAAACTCAACTTTACATTTTATCAAGGAACCGGAACACAAACTCTAGGCCAATTTAGGTGAAAGGAATGAGAGGAGTTGCAGCTAAAGGCTGAAGGGACGCTGCAAAGAACTTAAGTAATGCCTCCAGTGCACTGCATGAGGTGCACTGATGGCACTCCCCCCCAACAGGAAACATTTCATCATGCATTTTTCTTTTAGTTTATATAGAGAAATAGTAAACGTTGTAATTTCTATGCAACACCATACAGGTTTCCTTAGCTCCCAGCAGTGCATAAACTCTGAAGAAAGAATCGACTT
>NC_089781.1:70076914-70081914 GCF_040412425.1 Macrobrachium rosenbergii | reverse complement strand
ATTTATTTATTTAATTTATTTATAATCGTTATTTATTTATTTTACATTACTTTTTACGCATTTTTATTTATTTTTATTGAACTTTATTTGTAATCTTTATTTTCATTACTTTTTAGGCATTTTTATTTGTTTTTTATTTAGTTTTCTTTAATTTTACTTTTATGGTTTTATTTATTTTTATTTTTTACTTTCATTTATTTCTATTTTTTTTTATTTATTTTTACTTATTTTAATTGATTTTTATTTTTTTTATTTATTGTCATACATATTTATTTTTATTTAGTCTATATTATTTTTTACTTATTTTTATTTATATATCTTCATTTCTTTTATTTTTATCTATGTATTTGTTTATTTTTAGTTAATGTTATATACTTGTTTATTATTATCTATTTTTAATTATTTTTTTATTTATTTTTATTTAGTTCATATTATTTTTTACTTATTTTATTTATATATTTTCATTTCTTTTATTTTTCTTTATGTATTTGTTAATTTTTAGTTGATGTTATATACTTGTTTATTATTATCTATTTTTAATTATTTTTTAAATTATTTTTATTTATTTTTTATTTGTTTTTATTTATTAATTGCGTTATTTTTAACTATTTTCATTTATTTTTATTAGTTTATTTATTAGATTTTATTATTTTTTATTTATTTATATTTATTATTTTATCTATTTATACTTATTTATATATTATTTGTATTTATTTTCATTTATTAGTTTTATTTTCTGTTTATTTCTTATTTATTTTTTTATCCTTTACCTTTTAAATTTTTTTATTTGTTTTTATATTGTAATTTTGTTCATTCTTATTTTGTTTATATTTCTTATTTTTATCTATTTATTATCTATTTATTACTTTTCCTTTTTTCAGTTATTTTTAATTTTATTTATTGATTTTTATTTAGTTTATTTTATTTTTTATGTCATTTCATATTTTTATTTTAATATATTATTATTCATTTATGTTTATTGATTTTTATTTATTTGTCTATTATTTTTATTTATTATTATTTTTGTATTTATTTATTTATTTTTATTTGTATTTATCCATTATTATTTAATTTATTTTTATTTATTTTTATCTATTTTATTTTATTTATTATTATCTATTTTAATATATTTATTTTTATTTATTTTTTTTATTTTAATTTATGTATGTATTTTTATTCATTTTTGTTTATTTATATTTATTTGTTTATTATTTTTTATTTGCTTAGTTTCATTTATTTATCTTAATTTATTTTATTTATTTATTATTTTTTTATATATTCTTATTTATCTATTTTTTATATTTTTATAAATTCTTATTTATTTTATTTTTATTTATTCTTATTTATTCATTTGTTTATCATTTTATTATATTTAGTAATTTATTTTTATTTGTTTTTATGAATTTTTTACTTTTTCTTTTCATTTATTTTTATTTAATTATATTATTTTATGTATATTATTTCTAATTTAATCTAATTTTTTATTTATTTTTATTTATTTTTTTTGTATTTATATTTATATTTATTTATTCAATTTTATTTTTATTTATGATTTTTATTTATTGAATTTCTTCTTATTTATTTATATTTGTTTTTGTTTGTTCATTTTTTATTATTTATTC
This sequence comes from Macrobrachium rosenbergii, assembly GCF_040412425.1. Classification (NCBI taxonomy): domain Eukaryota; kingdom Metazoa; phylum Arthropoda; class Malacostraca; order Decapoda; family Palaemonidae; genus Macrobrachium; species Macrobrachium rosenbergii. Next base: position 70,080,292 of record NC_089781.1, on the reverse strand, counting down.
TTATTTATCTATTTTTAATTCTTTTGGTCTGATTTTATTTATATATATATTTTGATTTATCTATTTTTTACTTATTTCTTTCTCATTATTTTACTCTTATTGATTTTCATTTATTTTTATTTATTTTTTTTATTTATTTTTATCTAATTATTTTATGTAAACTTATTTATTTTGTATATATTTATCTATTTTAAATTGATTGATTGACTGATTGATTGATTTTTTTATAAATATTTATTTTTTTTATTAATTCTTTTTCATTTATTTTTTATTTAATTATTTATTTTTTTATTAATTTATTATTTTTTGTTTTTCATTTATTTATGTAATATTTCGTTTTATTTATTTAAATTTCATTTATTATTTACTTTTCTATTTTATTCTATTTTAAATTTTTTATTGTTTATTTTTTATTATTTTTCATTTATTTTTCATATATATTATTTATATATAATTTTATATTTTTTTTTATTTTAAAATAATTTTTCCTTCATTTTTAATTATTTATTTATTATCTTTATTTATTAACCTTTTTGTTTTATTTTTTTTATTTTGTTTGTTATTATTCATTTTATTTATTTTCATTTATTTATTTTTATTTGTTTATTTTTACTTATTTTTATTTATTTGGTTTATATTCTTTTTTTATTTTAATTGTTTTTTTTTAATTTCATTTATATTCATTTTTTATTTTTATTTTTATATTCTTTATATTTGGATTTTTATATCTTTATTAGTATATTTTTATTTATCTTTAGTAATTTTATTTATTTATTTTTATTCTTTATTTTTATTTATCTTATTTATATTTCTATATCTCTTATTTTTGGTTATTTTTTATTGGTATTTATATTTGTTTTATTTTTATCTATTCATTAATTTTTTAATTCCTTTATTTTTATTTTTATTTTTCCAATTTTTATTCTTTTTTTGTTTTATGTTTGTTATTTTTTATTTTAGTATTTATTTTTATTTAGTTTTATTTATTTTATTTATTTATTTTTATTTATTTTTATTTTCTACTTTTACTGATTTTTATTTTTACTGATTTTCATGTTAATTTATGTAATTTTATTTAATTTTGTTTAAGCTATTTATATTTATTAGTTTTTATTTAGTTGTGTAATTTTATTTATTTTATTTGTATTTTTTATTTTTTATTTTTATTCTTTATTTTTATTTAATTTTATTTATTTTTGTTTATTCATTTTTATGTTAATTTTTTATTTTTTTATTTTTATTATTTTATTTTTATTAATTTTTTATTTCTTATTTAATTTATATTATTTTTTTATTAATTTTTATTTATATATTTCCATTTATTTTTATTTACTTGTTTATTTTTATTCATTTTGATTACCTAATTTTTATTAATTTTTTATTTATATTTATTTTTTACTTTTAATTATTTATTACTTAGTGATGTTTATTTTTTTATTTATTTACATTAATTTATTATATTTTTATTCTTTTTATTTATTTATTTGGCAATTTTATTAATCTCTTTTCATTTATTTTTATTAGTTTTATTTATTAATTTGAATATTTCATTTATTTATTTATTTATTTATATTTATTCTTAATTTCTATTTATCTATGTATTAAAAATTTTATCTATTTTTATTTATTTATATTTATTTATGAATTTATTATTTATATATCTTATTAATTATTTTTTAATTATCATTGTTTATTTTTAAATTGTTATATTTATTTTAATTATTTTATTTATTATTTATTTTTTGTTTATTTATGTACAAAATAGAAATAAAAAATACAAATAAAAAATAGATAAATAGTAATAAGCAAATAAAATTGAATGAAAAATAAAAATAAAAAAGAAAATATATAAATAAAAATAAATACATAAATAAAACGAAATAAATAAAAACAAATAAAATATATAAAACTAATAAAACTAAAAGAATTAATAAAATATAGAAAAATGATAATAAAAAAAATAATAAATAATACAAAAGTAAATATAAAAATGAATAAATAAAAATACATAAATAAAAAAATAAATATAGTGTAAATAAAATAAAATAAATAAAATAAATACAAATACACAAATAAAATTTAAATATAAAAAAACTAGACAAAATAAATAGAAATAAATAAAAGTAAAAAACAAAAATAAAAATGTATAAATAAAAATAAATACAACTAAATAAAAAATGATGACATAAAAAACAAAAATAGATAAATATAAAACAAAAATAATTATGTAAAAATAAAAATAAATAAGATAAATATATTACATACATAAAAATAAATAAATATATACTACTAAAAATATAAAAATTAAAATACAAAAAATATAAAAATAAAATTGAATAAAAATAAATTAATATAAATAAAATAAATAAAAGTAAAAACTAGATTAAAAAAAATGAAAATTAATAAATTAAATAAAAACCACAAATAAATATTAATAAATAATAAAAATAAGTGAACATAAAAATAAATAAAAATCAATAAATAAATAAATAAAACATAAAAATCTAAATAAATAAAGATAATGAAAATAAATAAAATAACTAAAAAATAAAATAGAAAATGAATAAAAATAAAAAAATAAATAAAAGTAGATGAAATAAATATACATAAATTTATAAAAATAAATAAAAAAAAGAAATAAAAAATAATAAATAAAAAGTTAAATAAAAACTAATTTTTAAAAACTAGGTTGTAAGAATATATCAGAAAACGTTGAACTGAAATCAGTCATCAAACAGAAGCCAAAATTCCCAAAAATATTGTATTGAAATTTAAAAGTTTTTATTTTTGCATTTTAAGTATCATATTAATTTTCCTATTTTTTGATGATTTTTTAAATTGATTTTTCCTTAAAATATTGATTGTTTTTTAACGTTTTTTGTAATAAAAATCGGTTATAAGAATATATCTGAAAAAGTTAAAATAAATTCATTGATCATAAAGAGGGCAAAATTCCCAAAAATATTGTATTCAAAATTGACATATATTTTTTTTTAAACTTCTTATGTTACATTCTTTTTCCTTTTGTTAGGTTATTTTTGAAGTTGATTTTTTACTTAAATATTGATTGTTTTTTAATGCAGTTTTTTATGTATAATTCTGTTATGATAATATATCAGTAAACGTAAAACTAAAGTCAGTCATCAAAAAAAGGGAAAAACTCCCAAAAAATATTGTATTCAAATTGGAGTATTTTTTAAACCTTTTACATATTTCTTTTATTTTCCTTTCATTAGTGATTTTTCAAATTGATTTTTGAATGAAATCTTGAATGTTATTAACTGCATTTTTATATACAAAACGTATATGACCATTTAGCCTTTAATTTTATCTTGATTGTTTTTACCTGAGATTTTTCTCATAAAAATTATCAGAATA
>NC_089781.1:70064414-70071914 GCF_040412425.1 Macrobrachium rosenbergii | reverse complement strand
ATATAGAAGACTAATGTTGTCTGCTACAAGTGTGGAAGAGCAGAACACTACAGTCGAGATTGTTATCAGACATAACAGCAGACCAAACCAGTTGGTCAAGTGGTTAAAGGTAACCAGGTGAAGCAAACTATGAAGAGCAGTTTGGGGAAGACTGACTGAAGACTAAACAAAACAAGCAGTGTTTAGCAACCAATGGAAATGGAACTTCAAGCAGTGAGTGGCTGAGCAGCTTGGAGGCTTTTAAGCCATATATCTATGAAGGTACGCTGACAACTCAAGGAGGAAGTGTGCAGGTACCAGTCAGAGTATTACGTGATACGGGGAGTAACCATAGTGTGGTAGTTCGTGGTGCTCACCCACAGCTGGAGAAGAATCTCACCAGAGATTCAGTTATTTTGAAGGGTATAGGAGGAGAAGAGGTAACTCCTATATGCCTCTTATACCTGTCCTGTGAATTGGTGACAGGGAATGTTGATTTTGCTGTAAAGGACTCATTAGCTGTTGAAGGTGTACATGTTTTACTGGGTAATGAAGTTGGTGGTGTACCATTTGTTCCTTGACCTATAGTGACAGACAAACCGTTAAGGGTTAGTCCTACGGTAGATTTAGAGAAGAAAACCCCACCTGTTTCCAAGTTGTGTAACTACCAGGAGTATGAAGAGAACTATGTTTGCCAGTGAAGATACTGAGGATTTACCTGCGCCAGAAGGATCAAGTGAAGGATCTTTAAGCTTAGAAGAGCTGTTCCAGGAAAGTGAAGTTTTCCCTAGTGTTGGTAATGAAGAGATTTCCCAAGAAAAGGAGGATCCTGTTGTTATTAAAGAGACTCCGAGTAGTCAAAGTGTTCCTGAAGATAGTAGTGAAACTACAGAAGCAGAGTTAGCAGATATGGAGAGTTCAGCCCTTGAAGTTGGTCAAGTGACTAGAGAGAAGGTAACGAAACTGCAGAAGAGGGATAGAACGTTGGCTGATTTGTTCTTCAGAGTTGTTGATCAAGAAGAGATGCAACAAACCTCCACCTGTTATTATCTAAAGGAAGGATTGCTAATGAGGAAGCATCGACCTGTAGATATACCAGGAAATGCTGAATGGGGTGAATATCATCAAATTTTGATTCCATATCCATTGAGGAAACAAGTTGTAGCAGTAGCTCATGAGTCTGGACATATGGGAATCAGGAAGACTGTTGAGAAGATTATGAAGTATTTTTTCTGGCCTGGACTTCACAAGGATGTTAGCAGATTTTGCAGAGTGTGTTACACATGCCAGATAGCTGGAAAACCGAATGAAACCATTCAGAAAGCACCCCTACAACCCATAGAAGTTAGAGGAGAACCCTTTAGCAAGGTAATTATAGATGTGGTTGGGCCACTTCCGAAAACAAAGAAAGGAAATGAATATCTGTTAACATTAAAGTGTCCAGTGACTAGGTATCCTGAGGCGATTCCGGTAAGAAGTATAAGTGCAAAGGTAATTGTTGAGAAGTTGGTGGAGTTTTTCTCCAAGTTTGGAATACCAGAAATTGTGCAAAGTGATAGAGGAACGAACTTTACTTGAAAATTATTCCAAAATGTGATGAACTTGTTAGGAGTAAAACAACAGTTATCAACTGCTTATCATCTAGAGACTCAAGGAGCCTTGGAAAGGTTCCACCAGACATTGAAAAGTATGTTAACTAAGTATTGTGATGAATCAGGAAGAGAATGGGATGCTGGTTTACCTTTAATGTTATTTGAAGTTAGGAATGCTTATCAAGAAAGTATGGGATGTTCACCAAAAGAAATGATTTTTGGTCGAGACATTAGAGGTCCATTGAAGATTCTTGCAGAGAATTGGGAAGAAAATCAAGAGGAAATCCAAGGAGAATATGTGAAGAACTTGAGGAAAAGGCTAAGAGAAATTAGAAAATTCTCTTTAGAAAATTAAAAAATAAGTCAAGAGAAAATGAAAATAAAATATGATGCTAAGACTAAGCTAAGAAATTTTATTATTGGACAGCAAGTTCTAGTGTTCTTACCAGTGAAAAGATTTCCCCATACCAATAAGTTTCAAGGTCCTTATAGGATAATAGAGAAGTTAAGTGATCGAACTTATGTGATTGAAACACCAGGAAGATGGAAACGACAGAGGAAGATACATGTGAATCTTTTGAAACCTTACTTCTCAGAGACTAAAACTGAAACAGTGTCAATAACACAGACAACTTCATCTACAGAGGACGATGATGGCTACGAATTGGGAGCTGAAAGCAAGATGAACAATTCTTCAATATTAGAAAATTTGGAAGATAAACTAAAACATCTGAGTGTTGAGCAAAGTAATGAATTAAGTGAAGTGATTCAAAGTTTTCCTGAAATTTTTGCAGATGTACCTAGGCATTCCAATCTGACAAAGCATGAGATAAAGATCAGAGAAGATGGAAAACCTTTTAAAATGAGAGCTTATTGCTTATCACCTTTTCATCGTGATGTTTTGAAGAAAGAAGTTGAATATTTGTTGCAGCATGGATTAGCAGAACCCAGTTCAAGTCATTATAGTTCCCCCTGTGTGTTAGTGAAGAAACCAGATGGCTCATTTAGGATGTGTTTCGATTATAGGAAACTGAATTCCATCAGTGTGGCTAACAAGTATCCATTGCCTCTTATTGATCAATTACTTGATAATATTGGGCAAGACAAATTTGTTTCCAAGATAGACTTGTTAAAAGGATATTATTAAATTCCCTTAGATGAGAATGCTAAGTTGCTGTCAGCTTTCATTACTCCTTTTGGACTGTATCAATACACTGTTTTGCCGTTTGGTCTGATGAATGCACCTGCAACATTCCAGCGAGTGATGGATCAACTACTAGGATCAATAGAAGGAGCTGGCGTATACCTTGATGACATTGTGATTTATTCTAATACATGGGAAGAACATCTGAAGATATTAAGGAAAGTGTTCAAGAAACCATGGGGAGCAGGACTAACAATCAACTTACAAAAAAGTGAGTTTGGAAAGGCAACTGTACAGTATCTAGGATTTGAAGCTGGAAAAAGCCTATTGATGCTAATGTAGAAGGTATCTGTAAGGCAACCCCTCCTGCTACAAGGAAACAGCTACAAAGATTTTTGGGCGTGGTTGGATTTTATCGCCGATTCTGTCCAAATTTCTCAGCCGTAGTAGCTCCCTTAACTGACTTAACCAGTCCTAAAAGCAAGTTTGGACTCCAGAATGTCAAGAATCATTTGAGAAGGTTAAAACCATATTAACTTCAAGACCAGTGCTTCAAGCTCCAGACTTCAGTAAAAAGTTTGCGATACAAGTTGATGCATCTGACTGTGGAATTGGAGCTGTTCTACTTCAAGAAGATGACAACAGAATCTTCCATCCAGTATGTTTCATGTCTTCAAAGTTGAAAAAGCATCAGAAAACTTACTCAACAATCGAAAAAAAACATTAGCATTAATCACAGCATTGAAAAAGTTTGAAGTGTATGTGAACTGACCTAGGAATGAAGAAATTTTAGTGTTGTCGGATCACAACCTAATCTCATTTCAGGAAATGAAAAATAATAATATGAGACTGACCAGGTTATCTTTATGCCTGCAACCGATAATGTAAGTGTTAAACATATTTCAGGAAAAGATAATGTCATAGCAGATTATTTATCCCGTTGTGAATCGTTGGATTCAAACCCGGGATAAGTAATCTTCTGGGGGAAGGAATTTCATGATGTTGCCTTGTAATACATATATCCTCCTATAATTTTGACATATTTACTTTTTTTTATCATGTGTTATGTGTAATGATGATGATTGTTGAAGTGTCGTATTTAGTTTGGCATCAGATCTCAAAAGAACTAATGATTAAATAACTTAATAGCGTGATTTAGAATTGATAATAAAATTTTAATAGTAACATAGTTTAGAATGAATAATATCTTTCTTGATAAAAGAGTAGTATATGAACCCGTGTGTGTCCAGCAAAGACTTGTTTCATTTCAATTGTCATCAGTTGAGATAAGAGAGAACGCTTTGTTTCGACTTAATGTGATGAAAGGTTGGAAAAACAAATGCCGATTCGTCCCATACGAGCTCAAGACGAGTGATTTCATGTTGTTACATGTATTGTTCGGGTCACGTACGTAACTTTGAGAGAAAGAATACATGTCTTGATCAGTTACACCATGTTTCGTAAGATTGCATTCAAAACGTTTTGCTGGGATGACGTCACTTTCCTTCTAGAAATTTCTCCTTGGTATCTCGCACTCAAAATGCTTTAATGACGTCACCTCCCTGCTTCTAGAACTTTTATATCTCGCACCCAAAATGCTTTAATGACATCATGTAATTGTTTCACGTGTTACTGGAATTCTAAAATCTGTTTCATTCTGTTTTTCAAAACTGATTAGTTTGGTTCCCTCTCTCTCTCTCATTCTTAGAAATAGATTACTTTTAACGTAGTGTTTTGTGGTCACATATTAGCATTAACTTTTGAGATCTGAATTTAGTAAAGTTATTTAATTTGTAACGACGCCTGGTAAAAAGTGTGTTTTGGGGTAACTCAGCTGCAGCAAGTGATTTTACAGAGATTTTCAAAAGTTTGTGTAAGTTAACATGAATTCTACTTATTAATACCATGGTATGATAACTAGGGAAATTGTGTATGAGTAAAATTGTTATTGATAAATCTTATATGTATTTTTGTGTGTTTTTCTGTTTGCAATCTCTTCATATTTTCACCTTTTATTTTTTGTTTGTAATGTAAAATTTATTTACGTAGTATTTTAAATGTTTCTTGGTAATTTAACATTACATACTTGATTTAATATTTCATTTATTAAGATTTTCTTTTCAAATCTTGAGTAATTCTTGATAGTCTTGATAGTTTAAATTTTGCTTAATTAATTTAAATTCCTGATAAAGTTTTTGTGAATTAGTTTTGTTTCATAATTTAATTCAAGAATTAATTAAGTGTTGTGTTATTTTCAAGTAATAATAAATTTTTCATGTTGTGAATTCTGATTATAAACTTTGAATTTAAAAATAAATTTTTGTATTTCATTTTTTTATAAAAACAGTCCTTCATTTATTGACCATCAGTGAGTAGGACTGATTGTGCGTGAATACGGCAAAGTGATAAACATGTTTTGTTCTTTTAGTTTTGCTAAAGTGAATTAAGACCAGGGAAACAGAGTTGCTTGATGGAGTGATGCCCTTTTACTCTAGAATATTTCTAGTTGAATTTTTGATACCTCACACCTTCTGATAAACTTAGTTCGATTCTTTCAAGTGTTTGATAAATAAGTTTTTTCTTAAGGGATCACTGTTACCTTTAGAGTACTCAGTCGTAATAAATAATGTTATGAGAGTTCAGGTATTTGGCTGAAGTGAGGTATATTTTTGAATTTTGAGATTAGTTGTTTAATAACCAGGTACTTGATACATCATCATGACAATATATATATATATATATATATATATATATATATATATATATATATATATATATATATATATATATATATATATATATATATATATATATATATACATTAAGTCTGGGATGACTTTGGATGAACTATGTGCTGACCTGTCAGAGGCGCTTCCCCTGCAGGTGCATTTGTGTCGAAGCAGCAGGTTTGCACAGTTGGATACTGAGAGCTATTTGATCATGATTTAAGTCCATGGAGATAGCATGATCAAACAATGACCCGAGGTCGTCACATTTCCAGAAGAATTGGATTGAGTGAGTGCATATGTGTTGCACTCACAGATAGTATATTAACTAGGGGACAGACTCTTGCAGGGAGTTTGCATTTTGAGACTGGGTCTGTTTTGGTTAGTGGTGAAGTGTCGGAAGATTGCCACTGGAAAATCTGTTATTTGTCGCCATAGAAAGTGAGTACCATGATTCACGAACACTTATATCTTTTCCAGACATTTTTATGGAAAGACCAAATAGTGCTGCAGTGAAACCCCACTGTGTCTCCCTTAAGCATTTTCCTGGTCTGTGTCTCCAGTGTGCATTTTTCTGTTTTGAATAGGAATGACATTTAACATCATTTCAGGTTTTAATATATGATATGTTTCTTTCAACAGGAATTCTGGTTTCGTCCCGTGAGGACGAATATTTTGGAAGTGGTGTTATTTTTTTTTACATACTATATGACATTTATTGTGGTCTAGAATAATTATGACATTTTATTTTGTGACCAGGGTGTTAGTCACTAGTATCAGCTGGTTTAGAATTGATAACCTGAATGTTTGTGTATCAGTTTCCCTCTAGTGATGATTTCCATTTATAGAGGGTGGAATAGACTCCATTTCATGATCGTAGCTTTTGCTGAATATCTTTCGTTAAATTTGCAAATAAAGTTTATTTTTGTACTTCAGTGTTTAATTCTAGTAGGCCTTTGCTTAAGAATAGGTTCAGTGAGAGGAGTCGACAAAGGAGAAGGAATTTGCTGACCCAGGGAACCACTGCTACTAGAGACATCTTAGGAAAGTAAGATGATTGATTCTGTTCTTAAAACAGATATATCAATAAAAGAATGACCCTATTTGACCTGGGAATAGGTTCATTTAACAGTGGTTGACAGCGGTGTTAGACATAGATAGATAAATAGATAGTTAAGGTTACACTCCCGAAGAGACATATCTTATTAATACTGGTATTGGCGTCTCAGAATAGGATTTTGACGGTTCAGCGATTCAGGTTAGGAAGCTGTTGTTGTGAGACATGCCTGAATCAGTCTTTCTCGAGCACGACTCTCTGAGCGTGTTTAATGATGCATCACAGGATGCAAGGTTTTAATGTGAATAGGGATTTATAGGTTTTAGTTCATATTGGGGAATGTCTAGGCATATTTATTATGTGCACAGTGTTTAATTGCGGTATCTTGACTGCTTGTGTGTGTTAAAACACGCAAAAAGATGCTAGTGTTTTCTCTCTCTCTCTCTCTCTCTCTCTCTCTCTCTCTCTCTTTCTGAGAAGGTTCTCGTTCGCCATCAAGCAGGGGCGTACGTAAGTGTTATTTTTTTATTGTTAATTTTAATGTCACATTGCATTGATCTTTATTGCACTGCAACTAATTTTTGGGCAGTGGCTGTAGTGATGTCACCCCCTGAGTGACGTATCAGTGGTGTCATTAGTTGGGGCGAGTGTCATACAATCTGTGTTACCCAGGCTACTAAGTGCTGACCTGTCAGTGACGCTTCCCCTGCAGGTGCATTTGTGTTGATGTTGCAGGTTTGCACATTTGGATACAGGGAGCTCTTTGATCATGATTTAAGTCCATGGAGAAAGCATGATCGAACACTGACCTGAGGTCGTCACATTTCCGGAAGAAGTGGATTAAGCGAGTGCATATGTGTGTTGCACTCGCAGATGGTATATTAACAGGGGGACAGACTCTTGCAGGGAGATTGCATTTTGAGACTGGGTCTGTTTTGGTTAGTGGTTAAGTGGCAGAAGATTGCCACTGCAAAATCTGTTTTTTGTCGCCATAGAAAGTGA
>NC_089781.1:70046914-70059414 GCF_040412425.1 Macrobrachium rosenbergii | reverse complement strand
CCACTGAGACGGACTGTGTCCAGACCTCTCAGGGTGAGTTCTCTCCGGCGGCTCAGCTAAGGAGGCGGTGGCCCTGATCATCTTCACGTGCCTGGGCGTGACCACATGTTTTGGGCATGCAGGATACCCAGCAGAAGAGTGTCCTGAAGCTCCACAGTCTCAGCAGGGGCCCCAGTGATATGTTGATTTCCCGGCAGTGACGGTGTGCTGGGAAGACGGTGTTGGATTAGGCGGAGAGGAAGACTGACGGTTGCTGGTAGGCTGTCGAGAGTTGTTGCCCTGATGATTGCTATCCTTATAGTGGCAATCTGCTTCAGCATGGCCATACCTTTTACAGATGGGACAGGGAGGTTTGTTAGGCGGGCCGTTCCGCGAGTGATTGAGGCTTGAGAGGTGTCCGGGTGGCACTATTTTGCGCTGCAAGGTGCCAAGGGAAGGATTGTATGTCTCCCAGGCATCAGCTAAGTGGCAGGCTTCCATGAGGGTGGCTGGCTGCTTATCATTAAGATGCACAGCCAGAGGCCCGGGCGCACACTGGAAGAGATCCTCCAGCATGGTCCGGTTGAACAAATCCTCAAAGGTGTCGCACCGCATAGACTCTAGCCAGCGGGTCCCTGCTTGGGTCTTGTGACAATCCCATTCCGTCCAGGACCAGCCGACATTCTTAGCCATACCTCTGAATCTTTGTCTCCACCTCTCAGGAGTGATTTCATACGCATTAGCGATGGCCTCACGAACGGCAGAAATGTCCCCTCGTTGATCTCTTTCCAGGGCTCGGTGAGCAGCCTTGGCCTTCCCGTCCAGGTGCTTGGTAAGCAGTAAAGACCTCTCAGCCAGGCTGATGTCATAGGTCTCGAAGAGGAACTCGATCTCTTCGAGCCATTGTTCCGGCTCGTCTTCAGTCCATTTTCCCACAAGGTTATTGACTGTCGACAGGGAGGTATTTGTGGCTGATGGAGTGGAGCTAGAGGCTTGCTGTGGTGCTAAAGCTTCTGCCCTTTCCTTCTTGGCTCTCTCCAACTCGAGCTCCCTGTCTTTGAGGGCTAGTTCATGCTGTCTTCGTCTTTCTTCTCTCTCTTCTTCTTATCTCCACTGCTTGGCTTCTTGCTGCCTTCTCCGTTCTTCTCTTTCTGCTTCTTGCTGCCTTTGTTCTTCATACTTTCTCTTCTCAGCGATCTGTTCCTTTACAAACCTTTGAAGGGCCTGGCCGGAAAGACCGTCCTCCTTCCCTATATTCATAAAGTATTGGTGCTCCTCAGTTGACATGTTGCTGATGGGGAAGGGGTGCTGAGTGAGTTACTTGGGTGTTCCCGGAGGAAAAAGTTTGTGATGATGAGGAAGTGTACTTAGACTAGTGGCACTTCAATGAGTGGCACCTTTGAATCAGGTGGCACTGTGGATGAGTGTGCCGTGCGAAGGTCACACTAGGGGAAAGTGTTCCTGAAGGAAGTCTGAGTCCTTATGGGCAGATATGCTAACAAATGGAGTGCTCCTGAAGGCTCTATGGTCCTTATGGGCGGATGCACTGTTAATGAGGTGTTCCTGAGCTGCAGCTCCGTCTTCTAAGGATTTCCTGCGCGGATTATCATAGCAGGTTTCAGCAATAGTGGCAAATCTGTGTTGTGTCAAAACATAATAGAAATGGATGAGGCTAACTTTCACTGTATTTTATATTGCAGGTGAGTGAACACCCTCTGGAAAGTCATCACACCATAAGCACCAAATTAAAAGTATCCAAAGAGATATTGAACCCTTTCGATTACATGGAAAGAGGAGTGGAGGGTGGTAGTAAAGGACTGTTATTTGTACTTAATGATTGTTTTCTCGAAGCTAGCGACAATAAATTCGTGACCCAAGCATTCACCGCCGGACGTCATTCGAATATATCGGTGATCTTCATAACCCAGAACGTGTTTCACTCAGGTAAATTCAGTAGGAGCATCAGTCTCAATTGCTCCCATTACATCCTCATGAAGAATCGTGACATTGGTCAAATTGAAACTTTGGGCAGACAATTGTTCGGTCGGCGGAGAGGTGTGGAGTTTTCTGACATATACAAAAAAGCTTTAACGCATAACCGATATGGTTATCTATTAGTAGACTTCGCACCGTCAACACCTGAATTGTTGCAGCTCAGAACGAATATTCTCGGAGAGACTGAATATCAAATCACGTACAAATATGACTGAAGAACAGTTACGACTGCTTAGGGATTTATATGGCAATGTGACACAACCATCATGTTTCAGCGGTGTGAATGCACTACTCAAAGCAGCGAGGAAGGTAGACAAAAACGTGACTAGAGCTGATGTCGTTAATTTTTTAAAGAGTCAACCTTCATATCCCTTGCACAAGAGCACGCGCAAACATTTCCTTAGAAGGAAAATCATATCAACTAAACCTTGAGCAGCGGCCAGCATGGATTTGGCGGACATGTCGAAACTGGCTCGACACAAAGAAGGTTATAAATATCTCCTCATTTTCATTGATCAATTTTCGAGGTTTTTACGCATTCTCCCCTTGAAAAAGAGGGATGGCCTTACTGTGTGCAATGCACTAAAAACGATTATAGAATCTACAGATTTTTCACGTCTGTCTCGCCTGAACAGTGATGAAGGTAGGGAATATATTAACCGGCATGTAAGAAATTATCTGAAAAGTAAAAATGTATTGTTATATAGCGTCTATTCACGAGAAATTAAAGCTTTTATAGCTGAAAGGGTGATAAGAACTATTAAAAACCGCATATACAGATACCTCACAAACAACAACACGTTGAAATATATCGATGTTCTGCGAGACATAGTTAACAGTTATAACAACTCACTGCCCAAGAGTTTGGGGCAGGGGCGCACACCCGAGGAGATGCACGCTATGAGAAGCGAAGCGGACATTAAAAATCAATTCTCGAGAATGTATAAAAACACTTTTCCCACAAAGAATCGCGTTACTTCATCCTTGAACGTTGGAGACACCGTACGTATAGCTGACGAAAACCGGAACGCAGTTTTCAGGAGGGGGTATACTGTTCAAAACACTCTAGAAATTTATAAAATCAAGAAGCTCGTCACTCTGCAAAATCCCACAGTTTACATCTTAGAAGATTTAGCGGGAGAAGAAATAAAAGGTACATTCTACAGAAAAGAATTAATACCTACCGAATTACCCGAAACCTATCACATCACAATCTTAGACAGGAGGAGGAGAGGCAGCAAAACGCAGTATTATGTCAATTGGAAGGGTTATCCTGCACAATTTAATTCGTGGGTTGACGAATCGCAAATTGTGCGGACATGAGTTGTAAAAAGGAGGTTTTAATACGTAAAAACAAAGATTTTATTTTATTCATCTCTCGTTTATCCCCCTCCGAGAGTAGTAGAGTAATTCCAACATTAAGCAAAGCATTTATCGCCACCATATCTGAAATTTTCAGAAATTTTCTTCGTGGTAATCTAACCAGAGAAAAAACATTTATTAAAAAACTAGGAAGGTGTAAGAGACAGATCTGTCAAATATCCCTGAAATCTACGTCATTAACGAAGAAGAAAAAAAATATTGAAGAGTCGCAAAGGCGGCGCCATTCTGTCCGTATTACTTCCTTTAGCGGCTAGTTTGATAGGCAGTCTTTTTTTAAAATAGGAAAAAAATAAATAAAAAATAAAAAGAAAATAAAACAAAATGAAGGAATTCTATGTTGCACCAGCTATCACATATGAGAGGTTGACAAATGGTCGGGAAACATGCGTCAACAGCAATAATGTTAATAACCATAGTAATAACGTTAACATCAATGCCGACGGGGAAGACAGCGCTGGTGGGGGAGGAGGAGGAGGAGGGGGAGGGTGGGTCAATGCAGGGGCGGGTGTCGCACCCATTCCTCTTAACGTGCAGAGAAATGTGACTTTTCCAGCAAATGCCAAATCAGTTTCACCTCCACCTCCTATACCTCCTGTCGAGGACGATCGTGTGAAGGAAGGAGAACAGCTAATTTTAAATGTGCTCAACCGCAGAGTTACCCGCAAAAGAGTTAATCCTGACATAACTGGTATTATTCCTATATTATTCAAAGACCATCAAATACCATATGTGGCTGCCTTGGTTAACCACTTGCAAAATTCAGGTGCGATTGAATGGAATGAAGAAGGGGCTTGTCCCACCTGCTTATGGGATATAACATTTTAGATGTGGCAAGAGAATTTAAAGCGAATAAGAAGACAGATAATAACAATGTACCCAGTTATAACTATATAATTGAACGGGGTGGTATTAGAGATCAGATAGTGATAAACTCAACTATAATAAAACAGATAGAAGCATGGCTCAATTCACCTAGGAAAGGAGGGGGAGGAGGAGGAGGAGGGAGGAGAATAATGAAAAACAAGGTGGCGAAGAAAAAGGTGAACGTGTGGCAACCATACTGATGAGTCAAGAAATTAACGTTTTCAATCCCGCAGCAGCAGCGATAAACTTTTTCACTTGTGAGTGACCGTTCTGACGCATATCACAAATTATCTGCGGCAAATCCTTCCCTTATCGCGGGATTTAAGACCCGTTCAATCATGTTCGGTCATGGGGGTGGGCTCGGAGATAAACCTGTTCAATCAAGAGGGTGGGGGGCGGAGCCCAGCATGATGAATCACAGAGGGGAAGACGAGGGTGTGTGGAAAATTGAAGGAGTTTATGGAGGCATTAGTATTCCAGCTCCTGTAGCATTAACGTGTACACCCTTCCAATTTTCACAGTTCAGATATGGCTTCGTCACCTTGCAAGTTGGTTTTCGGGAGATTATCCAAGACCAAGTTCAAGAAGAAGGAGTGTTGCCTGGTTATAGCTACTAACTGTGTAACGTGCCGGAATTATGGCATTGCTCAAGACATTGTGAGAGTTTACCCCTACGCCGACGTTGCAGGCCTCCGTTACAACAGAGCTGGGATGAGTTATGCTGCATTCTGCCACCGAGGGATAGAAGGTACCGCCGTTTTGAGAGTGCCAGAGGGGGAGAATACACTCGATGCGGAAGAACCCGACCTGCCCGTCATTGCTACGTTGTTAACCCAATATGGAATTGGTGCTTCTGTGGAAGAGAATGAATTCACCAAAACGAGTATAGTGTATTCCAAGGATGAAGACCATGCAGAAAGATTGCGAAACGACACGAGAGAAATGAGATACAATCACTTCTACGCATCATTGAAGAGTTTGAAATCGCAGTTAATGAAAGCATCGCGTAAAGATGTGAAATATATTCTATTTGCTGTGGGGATAGGACTGAGTGGTCGCGTGAACTGTGATTGGTTAAACCATTACCTGCCTGCGATTGTCTCCTTTGGTGAGGAGATGAAACGACACAGAAAAGTCACTTGCATAGCTATCACGGAAATTGTTTTATCACACCTTGAAGAAAGGTGTGCGGACGATGTGAAGTTGAAAGACGCATCATCCAAATTGAAACTTTTGGAAATAATGGACGCGGAGAAATTATGTTTGGGGGTTGAACAAAACATGGATGTCTCTTCCAGACTGAAACGTTTGGAAATTGTGAACGCTGAGAAATTAAACTTTGGCGTTCAACGTAGCAAGCTGTGTGACACACCAATGTAAAAGTGATTACCAAAGTCTGTAATTTAATATGTGTTTTTAATGTCTGTATGTATGTATGTTCCAACAGTTTGTATAATAAAACAGTTTTTTTTTTATTTTATACATAATTTTTTATTCATCCGTTCTATGTTGCGAGGTATATATATGTATGCAATCGTGTGTATTACCAGCATTGCACATTCAACATGTGTAGCTATTACATTGTATATGTGAATAGCAGGTTGTGTCTGGATTTATTTCCCGAAAACCAGCCCTATAAATTTACAAACAAATTGTCCACTCCCATAACTCTATCAAAAGAGGTGGAATATGGAATGGGTGTTATAGGGGTTACACTCCCAAATGAATACTACGCTGTCACACCTGAAGATAGAGATTTCACAATTCATTTTAAAGTAACCTTAAATCAGGGTTTGGCACCTCACTCGTATGGTTTCACGTATGTTCCTGCTGTTGGATTCTTAGCGGGAGATATGAACAGATTAACCAGAGCACTCAATAAGGACGTTACAGAACAGTTGGAAACATTTTACGGTGCATACATTCGAGGTGTTATGCGAAGGGAAGGATTATTTTCATGGAACGATGATTTGAAGCGGATGAGTCTCACATACGTGAATGCCAAGGTGGCGAAAGTAGAAGGAATTGTTTCAGTCACTGTAAAGTTTAGTGTTAGAGCAGTGCGAGTATTAGGGTTTAACACAGAATTGCCATACGCGATTTATGGTTCAGGGGCAATGAGAAATCATCTCTCCAGAATTTCATATCTCGACGATCACAGTATTGACTGTGTGTACTTATATTCCAACATTATTCAACCTTCATCACTGGGTGATAAAACTGTAAACATCCTGGATTGTTTCACGTTGGAATGTGCACCGAGTAGAGGTGTACATAATACTGTTTATAAACCTATAACCGTGAATGCGGTTGATTACATCGCGACTGATGTAACAAATCAGAAGGGGGAAGACGTCAAGTTTATTACAGGTAAAACCATGTCATGCACCCTTCATGTAAGACCTAGATGAAGGAAATTGTGTGCAGTACATTATCAGTATGGCGGGCGAACACATATATGCAAGCAGTCTCGGCAGCCTGGGCAAGTATGAAAATAACTCCCCATCAGGGTTTGTGAATTTTGTGAATAAGTTACCCATTACTATATTCCTGCTGAATGGTAGCGAATATGAAGTAGGTCTCGCTTTGATCATGTTTCCAGGCGTTTATTATGCTGTATTATCGAGAGATGAAGAATTTACCCTCTACTTTGTTACTGATTGTGGTAAAAACGATAAGCATGCCTACAGCTATAGACCAACGACAGCTATGTTAGCGGGGGATATGAAAAGGTTGGTGAGGACGCTAAACAAAGATGTCTTTGAACATTTAAAAGTCTATTTTGACACTGAATACAAAAACGTTTTCAACAGCAATGATATATTCAGTTGGGATGAAGACAGCAGGAGAGTTATCATCCCTCACGTTAGGGGGACGAGGAACATTAAGGCAGGGGATATTAGAAGTGTGACTGTCAAATTCAGCGATAAAGCTGCCAGGTTGTTACGTTTTAAAAATAATACAGTGTACAAAGTTTACGGCCTCGAGGCATTGAATGTGCACCTCTCTGGCGATTCCTTACCCGATAATTGTGGTGTAGATTATATGTACGTGTACACAGATATCGTTCAACTGACTGTTTTTGGAGGTGAACTAGTAAATATATTGGATTGTTTCACATTAGAGAGTGGTAAAGGGAAGGGGATACACAATGCGGTATACAAAGCATTGAACACGAACATCCTGGAACAGAGTTCGATTGTTATCACGGACCAGAATGGGAGGCGCATCCATTTCAACAACGGTTCGAGTATCACCTGCATGCTTCATATAAGACCCAGGTAGAGAGGTACATATAAAAACACCTTTTCAGTGTTTTTCATTATTTACTTTCACAACCTCGCGTAATTAGGAACGTTCAAACGCGCGCTCTGCTTAACAAAAACAGGGGAGGAGATTGAAAGTTTTTTTTTTTTTTTTTTTTTAGTTAACAGGTATGAGAGTTGTCTTCGCTCCACCCTCTGAGGTGGAATTTAAAACATTATTCCTGTCCGAACCCTTAAGGAAGGGAGGGGGTTTAGAAGACATTTCAGTTTTCTATCCGAGTCATAGGAGGGGCGGGGGTGTATTTTCGGCAATTGCCGGCATTGCACGTAGGGTACTCCCTTTTTTGTTGAATGTTGCTAAACCTTCTGTTAAAGAGTTTGGCAGATCGGTGCTTTTCGATGTAGTGAATGATCAGTTTCCTTTGCGGGAATCTTTAAAAAGACATGGAGTGACAGCTCTCAAAAGCACGGGCCGATGAATTTTCAATGGAAGTGGGAGGGTCTCCAGGAAAAAGGTGGGAGGTGGAGTACGTCGTACACTCGCTAACTCAGCCGCAAGGAGAGGTAATAAGAAGAATAAGAAGAAGAAGAAGAGAATGGCGAGTCGAAGGGTTAAATCGAGAAGTAAATATAACAATGATGTGTATGATCTTCTTTAATTCATTAACCTTTTGCCCGTTGGCGTGCATGCACACATTCTCTCTCCTCTTGCATTTTTTTTTTTTCAGGAATGGCGGGCATTGTTCCTAACGTGCCTGGGACGGGAAACAAGGTTCCTGTCTCCTCCTATATCGCGGGTATCTCAAAATTGTTCCCGAATGTGAACAGACGTAGGATTATAGAAAGCTCGATTAATTCGAAGGAAAGGTTGGTTTGCTCGATTAATTCGAAGGAAAGGTTGGATTTCACACCAAGTAACTATTCAGTAAATCGAATCCTGACAGACAGTTATATCGAGTTTCGTATTAATGGTATTACCGGTTCCTTCTTGGATTTATCGAGTATAGCTTTGGAATTATACATTACAGTGGCCAGGGCCGGTGTGTGGCTAGCAGCCGATGTACATATTGCACTGGTTAATGGTATAAGTAATACACTTTTTAAATACGTCTCTGTTTTCTTGAATGAAAAGTTGGTGGAATCGTGTCCTATTTTTAATTATCAATCATACATAAAAATGCTCAAGAGCATTAAAACCAGTGCACTACCGACTGTTGGTATAAGTGGGTTTTTCCACGAAGACTTTAACGTTACACATGGTGTTACACAGACCTATACCGCCGCTTCTTTCAGACAGCTGAGTAGGTGGGAATCTTGGATGTTGAGCTCCATTAAGGCAGGGGGAATTCACACGTACTTTCCACTCCTTATAGATCTGGCGAGTATAGACATGCATTTGCTGGATTCCGTGGATTTGAGAATAAGGCTCGAAATGGCGAATAACAACTGGTGATGGGTGCACACACAGACGGACACTTAAATGATCTGAATATAGAAAAGGCCAAGTTGTGGATTGATCGGGTTACCCCTCATTATAATGCCATGTCCACTTTAAACACCGCTCTAGCAGTTAACCTGATACAATATATATTTGATAAGACTTTATATAAAACGTATGTTATAGGGCAGAACGAGGATTTCATTTCAATAAATCAACCTTTCAATACCTGTATACCTGAAAAGATTACACTGGCCATGATAAGCATGCAAACATTTTCGGGGAATTACGTGGCCAATAGTTTATATTTCGGAGCTTATGACTTGAATAATGTGCACATCACAGTTAATGGGAATATGGTGTATCACATCAACTGTAATTTTCCTAATACTATCACACAATTGTATTACGAGACTCAAAAGTCGATAGGAGGGGGACATGATAACCTCATAACCTATAATAGTTTTAAAAATGGGAGAGCCATCTATTGTTTCAGCTTCGTTACGGAAGAGGTGGAAGAGTCCATGCCCGTTGAGATTTTGGCCACTTTGAAAATATCCATAAAGCTCAGCACGGTCGCACCACACCCTTGCATGATTTTACTGTTCGGTGACACAAAAGGTATTTTAACCATTGATTCGGATAGAGTCATTCAGTGCGATGTTAGTGGCTAGGTGTTATAGATACGAAAGAAATCGAGACAGTTTTACAGGGTTCGCTAGGGAGTCTTATTAAATATTTAGACGTGTTCACTTCGGATGAAGTTGGTGCGTTTAAAATACCTGTGAATAGGATTAAACCTCTAGTTTTTATATCTAATACTCTACCTCCAACATCTAGTATTGATCCTGTCAGACATTGGGTGTGTTTTTATATAGACTGTTCACCTACGGATACAATCTACTTTTTTGACAGTTATGGTATAAACCTGCAAATTTATTCGAGCAGCTTCTCATCTTTTCTCAATGCGCATTCAGATTTTACCCTTCGCCAGTCTGTAAGGCAGATACAGCCCGATAACTCTTACAAGTGTGGTCTTTACTGCGTTTTCTTTGTTCACTGTACGAGTCATAGAGGGTTAAAATCGGTTTTGTCGTTAATGAGTGTCGTCTTCTCCCCGAGTCGTTTGAAAAGTAATAACAGGTGGGTGACGGAATACTATTTCAAATTTTTCAAGAGGGTGCGGTGTTCACACTGGAGTTCGGGCATTAAACGAGCTCTTACATACAAGGAGTGCGTGCTTTATTTAAATAAAAGGTAATGATTAATTCCATTTTTAAAAAACCTTTTGGGGACGTTCGGTTTTTCTAAGATATTTTATTTTTCTTACTTAGGATGAATGGTTAAGGAGGAGGGGGAGGAGGAGGAGGAGGAAGGCGAGTTCTTCTACGTTGTACACTAACGGAAGAGGGGGAGAAGAAGGGGGAGGGGGAGGAAAGTCAGGCTGTACGACATACTAGATTTGGAAGCCTATGGTTATTTATTGTAAAATTATTTAGAGGTTTAAGGTTGGTTATAACAACTCGTGGTGGTATTGTAATGGAATGTGTGTCGGGAGAATCCCCAGATTCATGTACTTGTTAATGTATACCGCTTTATCTAATAAAATGAGTGGATAGGTAGAATGGCTTTTTATTATCCCATACATAGGTTAAGTGACCCTGACAGTGAGCGTAATCAGGAACGTGTTAAAATGTGTGACTTTTAACAATCGGGTGGAGAGTTAGAGCTGTATATCTTAGAGAGCTGTACATTGTAATGTCCGTATGAAGTCATACAGCTGTTCATGAGTCACACAGCGGGTCTAAATCATATCAGTAGCAGACACCTAATCCGACTCTTATCGATAGAGTGGGATTAATAACAGATAGTTTATAACGCTTCAACTCTTATCAGTGATACACCTGCTCATGAGTCACGCGGCGGGTCTAAATCATATCAGCAGCGGATGCCTAATCAGACTCTTATCGATAGTGTTGGATTAATAACAGTTAGTTTATAACGGTTCAGCTCTTATCAGTCACACAGCTGTGGTCGAGTCTCGCAGTGGGGCTCTCTAATATCAGTTCAGATCTGTTCGGCAAGGTGTCTCCTCCTCCTAATCAGACTCTTATCGATAAAGTGGGATTAATAACAGATAGTTTATATTGATTCATCTCATCAGTTATGCGACAGTTGACGAGTCACTCAGTGGGCCTCTCTCATATCAGTTCGGGGATCTTTTCCCCTACTTACTACATAATTTTTTTTATATATATACATGTTATTTTCGAAAGCAAAAATATAAAAATAAAATTGCAAGTTATTTTCTTCACCAAAAATATAAAAATAAAATAATTAATTGAGAACGCCAAATGACACCCTTTCTTGAGGATGCCAAATGTTCAGGACGCCAAGTGTTCAGGACGCCAGGACGCCAAATGGCACCTTTTCCCTTACTTATTACATAATTTTTTTTTATATATACATGTTATTTTCGAAAGCAAAAATATAAAAATAAAATTGCATGTTATTTTCTTCACCAAAAATATAAAAATAAAATAAATAATAATTGAGGACGCCAAATGACACCCTTTCTTGAGGATGCCAAATGTTCAGGACGCCAAATGTTCAGGACGCCAAATGTTCAGGACGCCAAATGTTCAGGATGCCAAATGGCACCATTTCCCCTACTTACTACATAATTTTTTTCATATATGCATGTTATTTTCGAAAGCAAAAATATAAAAATAAAATTGCATGATATTTTCTTCACCAAAAATATATAAATAAAATAACTAATCATTGAGGTCGCCAAATGACACCCTTTCTTGAGGACGCCAAATGTTCAGGACGCCAGGACGCCAAATGGCACCTTTTCCCCTACTCATATATATATATACATATATACACATTTATATACATATATAAACACAGGATCCAGAGAAGAAATATTCTGCTAACATGGTAACGAAAATTAGACATTTTCTGAGCGGGTAGTCACGGAGCCCCTCTACGCTAGAGATTCGTATATCCAGGTGCCGCGGTCATTTAAGCGGTCATTTTTTTTAATAACCCGTTTCCTTTAAGCAAACGTATCTTCAGCTAAAGAGTTTTCCTTATTTTTCACTTTAATGCTAAATAAATTCATAAAGCAATGATTCATTAAAGGTCCGATAGGATAAAAATGTCCATTAAGATTAAAACAAAACTGTTTTCTCGTAAGTATTATTGTTTGGATTTATTTAACAAAGTAACAAAGAACTTCTCAATACCCATTCGGTATTAGTTTATTAGTTTCATAGATTTTCTTTTCATGCTTTGGCACTCGTCCTTTTTCTTTGTTACAGTCATTTTACTTAGATAATTTATCCTAATTATTATATCTTTGGGATTATCAGTTTCAGACAATTCTAATGCAGAATCAGGCGAAATAATGCAGTCTTTACCTTCCCGAGAAGTTTCGCCATGAGTTGCAGTAAATGTCTCTCTCATAATAGATAAATGAGACGTGAAAGCATCAGAAGGTGCTGCATGTAGTCTGCATATGTTGATCGTGCTGAGCCATGAATTTTCTGATAATTTGCAGTCTGTTG